>NW_024412414.1:18492241-18709024 GCF_014898765.1 Herpailurus yagouaroundi | reverse complement strand
GAAGGAAGGAAGGAAGGAAGGAAGGAAGGAAGGAAGGAAGGAAGGAAGGAAGTTACTAGATACTTAATTTTTTTTTTAATTCAGGAAAATACATCATCTAAGTCTGTATAAAAGGATAGCTGGAATACTTGCTTCCAATGTGAAAAAAAGACTACTAACCCTGTCTTGAAAAGGAGAATGAATATTCTGTAAATAAGTACATACATTCTCTACTTAATGTTAACTGCTGGTAAGCCTAATTCAAAAAGAATCTATGAACTTTCAGAGAAACTTCAAAAGTAATAAAAGGAGTAACTAATAATATGTGTAAATGTGTTTTTCCATTTTTAAAAAGTCAAATCATTTAAAAATCTTAATGATGAACTGATAGTTGATCTAAATCTTTCAAAACCCACATGCCTTTTTCTATAATTAGTTGTAGAACTTTGAGAACATATCAGTAATCTGATGTACATGAAAAGTGAAAGGAATAATTAAAATTAAATGGCATATTCAGACAAGCTATCTTTATCTTTGTGGTATATCTATATTTATCTTTATATAATACCTTTGAATACACCATTTTGATTTCCTGAGGTCTTTTATAAGTAAGAGAATACCAGGAAATAATCAAAGTAGGGGGGAAAACAATGTTACAGCGCTTGCTTATGTATTCTCTCATACTTTCACTTACAAGGTTTTCGTGCCACTTAAAAATAGTTGTTTACATGCCGTACCTCTTAATGTTATGCTACTTGTTGAAAAGTTGGTCAGTTGTGAGTGGGAGGATGTTCTGGGTTTTGAACTAAATATAAAAATAAGAGTAAATGGGAGTGAGTGGTTAATTTAATGCTGTGATTTCCTCACATCTCAATAAAACATTCCAAATAGCATCTAAATACATCATTTCAATTTGTATAGAAAATACTATAAAATGACAGTCTACCGAACCTCTATGATTGGTGCGATTGAAGATGAATTACAGGCAATTCGTTAGACATGATTTTATACACTTGCAAATGAAACCAAAAGGTAATTACTTTTCAATTGGGATGAGTTAAAATTTTATGTACCTTAATTAATTTTGTTTTATTTCTGTTGACGACAATATGCCTCACTAGTCTATGGTGACAGGGAACTTGGGAGGAGTGAGATTTAAAAGGTGAAGGTTTCTTCCTCTTAGGCAAAGCACAAATACTTGAAACCTCTGAGCATTGTTTAAATGTGCCCACCGACTCTCAACCCACTCGTCAGGAATAGCTCCTATAGCATTTTGTTTATTTCCAGCGCCCTTCTATATATTTTTTTCTCTGCAGTGCATGATTTCCTGCTACTCTCAACCCTCCTACATGGCCCAATCAAAACTTAGTCCCATGAAGTAATTGGTACTTGTGGACGATCTAATATCGTGACTGCTGGAGCTTATGGGGAGCTTATCACATCATGGGAGTCCAGGGGAGAAAATGTGTGTTTTCTGTTTCCTCCTTATCAGAACAAGACTTGGGGCCACCTGATATCAGACCCTAGATTTTACCTCCCCCACAAATCCAATTTATTCAATCTATTTTAGACTTAGCATTCCACATAGCCCTCGACACCTCACTGTACTTTATGATAGATAAGGTGGAAAATTCAAGGCACTGTTGATGAAAATAAAACAACAAAGTCTGCACACACAGATCTTGCGAGGGAAGTGCATGTAACCGTTTTAAAAGGTAGAAATCACTTACTTAAACTTCTCAGAGCGGTTTGTTTATATAAATGGTAGAGTGCATTTGTTTTTGTTTCTAAAAATTCTCAGATAATTTGCATCTCTGCCCTTTATCTCTACTGTCATTAAAGTATTGGAGGAATAAATTTCCATTTGCTTCGATTCACAGAAGACTGTCATATTCAGATCATGGCACAATTCAGAATTTATCAAGTGCCCGGAGATTATAAAAGTTAATGGAACAAAATGGTATTAGTGTGAGATTTTGGGAAAATCTCATGAGATTTGGTACGGTAACTTCACAATTAAATTACCATGTCACTACTGTATGTGCAGACAAAGGGAAGTGGGGCATTTGTGAATTCCATATTGATAGATCTTATGAATGGTCTAGAAATGAAACCCTCCTTTGTTTAGATAACTGTGAATCTTTTTGGAATGTTGCTTTCTCTTTCTCTGTACAAATATCCGAAGTGAAGGACGCAGCAATGTAAGTCAACTAAGCAGATATTTTAGGATAGCTTTCTTGAATTCAAACCAGAGTGTTCTGAAAGATGTGTTTGGGAATACCAGTGCTATTACCAGAAATTCACTTCAGATTTGGATTTTTTTCTTCACAAAAACTTTCCCATAAATAGGCTGGCTGACTCTTGTAGAATTCCTTCTTGATGCTGAAATGATTCTATTTCCCTCCTGGGTGCTCCAGGCTATTAGGCCATGTGTAGGCTAAGTAAGCCCCTTCTGAATGACTCCCCTGCCCCTTCTTCCAGTCCTCATCCTTACTCAGTTCCTGTGTTCACTTTCTTCGTGGGTGTCCAGGTGTCATCTAAGCCCTGGTGCTCCCCAACTAGCTCATTACCATCTCTGTGAAGAAGTTACTTATCAGAAGGGTTAATATGTGAATTACAAGTGAGAGAAGGAAGTCTTAGTGTCTGGCATTCTGGAACATCCTAGTAACTATTAGTTGATGCTATTACAAGTGATAATATATATTCTTGGATATAATGGGTCCTCCTGTGGTCTCTGTGTTATCCACGTTATCTTTCCTTGACCACTTGGCCTCAAAAACTTCACGTCGTTTCACTTCCTTTGCCACCCTCACTCAGGCTGTCCAACTTGGTCACACATTCCTGGACACACTGTCTTTTAGGAATTTCTTTTTCTCTTGTCACTGTCCTCCTTTAGCCTCTGCTTCAGATATTGCCTAAGCAACAGTCAGTCCCCACTCCTTGTTGACAGGGCCTCTTTTCTTTCCCACTTTGGAGGCTGAAATGCCATAGGCTCACATTCCCATCCTCCTCTGCCCCTGAAGCAGAGTCATGTGACCCGCTCCTGACTATAAGACGTGAGGGTGACTTTTAGGAAGGGTATTCTCCTCTTTAAAAATTAAATAATTGATAACTGGAAACAAAATATTTTCACATAGTGAAATGATGACAAACTATAAAAAAGACTTACCTGGAAACTTCCATTGTTTTCTTCACTAGAAGTTGTCACACTTACACGTCATCCTGGAACTGCTATAGACATCCTAATACTAGGCTAGAAAACACCACTTTTATAGAGGATGACCGGGGGGATAGCTGGAAGCCATCCGGATTTTATTTGATTTTATCCCTCTCAAAGTTCTACGGAGCCTAGATCTAAATTGGTCATTAACTGGTTTGCTAGTTTCTTCTTTGATCATTCCAAACTGCCCTACACATTGCTGTTAGTCATCTTCAAACCTTCCAAGTTTTATGTCTTAATCCTATTTAAACACCATTAACGGTTTTTAGCTTCTGTAATAGTGATCTTCAAATGGAGTGGGGTAGGCAGGCTAACCCAGTGGAGCATGTGAAGAAACCATTACATGTAATACGTAAATGAGAGAAATTAAACTTTGCTAACATTTTCTATATTGGTTATCAATGACTTTCTCAATAGTCCATTTATCTGATGGTCACATATACTCACAAGGTGGGAACTCTACACTGGGGAGCTATTGACAAGGCACCCTCACCTGTTCACTTGCTTTCAGAATATTGAAATTCTGAAGTTTCAATACCAATATTCAGAATATTGAAATTCTGAAGTTTCAATACCAATATTCAGAGGTATTGAATATAACCTGAGCTTCATTAGCGGTTTTGTGGACTATATAATTTAGTTTTTTATAACCTAACTCTAAAAAATGGCTTAGAGAGGGGTTCCTGGGTGGCTTAGTCAGTTAAGCGTCCGACTCTTGATTCTGGCTCATGTGATGATCTTATGGTTTGTGAGTTCGAGTCCCATGTTGGGCTCTGTGCTGATAGTACAGAGCCTGCTTGGGATTCTCTCTGCCTCTCTCTCTCTCTCTCTCTCTCTCTCTCTCTCTCTCTCTCTTTCTCAAAATAAATAAATAAACTTAAAAATGGCTTTGAGAGATTTCTGTTAAGCTATAATACTTGAAGGTAGTATAGTTATGCAGGCATATTTCTGCTATTCAGCAGGTGAGCTCTTTGTCAGACTCACTATAAGAAAGACATGAACAATAATGTAATCATACTCAACATGAATCAGCCAAAACATCAGGAATTATCAAGAAGACAATTTAATGTATGGATTTCTATCCACTATTATTAATGATGATACCACCTCTTGAGAAGAGAATGTCTTGAGAAATTAGCCCATGATAGAAGCATATGTATGATATGTATGCAGTATACACACACACACACACACACACACACACACACACACACACATTGGGGCACAGGCTTGAGACTGTGTTTCTCTAGTTCATATTTCAATGGGAATAAATTGGACACCTGTACCTACAGGACAATATCTTCCTTTTGCTAATGAGCTAAATTCTGCTTTTTCTTAATTATTATAAAATAATTATAAATAAGTGCTCTCATTTATTAATGCTTAATGTATGCATTAAGTGTATTAAGTGTATGTAGGGCACTGTGCTAAGCCCTATGCATGATGGCTTTTATTTTGTTCAATATCCCTTAAAAACAACAATGTAAACTGAATATTGTCCCTCGTTTTTACAGATGAAGAAATTGAGATGTTAAGAATTTTCCCAGAGGTACCCTGCTAATAAGTTAGAGAACTGGGATCCAATCTACAGGTAAGCCCTACTTACTGCTTTAAATTATTCTATTTTATCTCAGCTCTTATGGTACCCTAGAGTGGCAACAAATAAATGGAAAAAAAGTAAGGAAATGAAACTAAGCATATACTATGTATTACAAAGCATGATAGGTATTTTAAACATTTTACAATAAACATTGTCAGTAACCCTATTAGCTAGCTGTCAGTATCCCCTATTTTCCTCTAATGAAGAGGCCACCATATCTTCCATCCCACTATAATCTTACCTCCTTCTGAAATTTATGCAGAAACAATGCCTACCATTTTTTTCCCCTTTGGCATTTGATTGTATCCTTTCCTTGTGACAGTTGTAGTCCCTGGTTTTACCCATCAAAGCCAGTGTGATGTCATGGGAGAAAGTAGATTTGGTTCCAGGCTGACTTGAAATCTAATCTCAGTGCCTCACCCACAAATGAGTCCATTTGGGTAAGAAACTACAGTTCCTTCACATGTAGAATGGACAAAAAAGACATTCTTGAGATGAAAAACACCTAACCCAGTCAATGGGTATGTACTCATGCGAATGTTACTTTCTCACCTGGTGGGTATATCTCATCTCCATTTAGACTGCAAATTCCTTCAGGTTGACGTGTGGGTGCTTTGCTGTTTTGTGTCTTTCACAGTATTATGAGCATGGTATGCTAGGTGCATGTTGACACAACACTGTCACTTGCTCCTGGATTCCTCAAATTTCCAAACGTTGTTTCATTTTGTTTGAGGTGCGTTGTGAAACAGACCAATACATAGGCTCCGCATTTGTCCCTTCAACCAGCACATGATCATTTTTGTTAGGTTTTTTTTTTTTTTTAATTTAAACGTTTATTCATTTTTGAGAGAGAGCCAGTGGGAGAGGGGCAGAGAGAGAGGGAAACAGAGAAACTCAAGCGGGTTCCACTCTGTCAGTGCAGAGCCTGAAGTGGGGCTTGAACTCACAAACCACGAGATCATGACTTAAGTTGAAATCACGAGTCAGACACGTAACCACCTGAGCCACACAGGTGCCCGTTAAGGTTTTCATCAAAATGTTATCTAGATATTTTTGTTGATGTTGATACCACGTACAGTATTTCTTTGAAAGGGCTCCATTAGAGTGGACCATTCTGAGGTTGAATGACTGAAGCAGCTGCCTTGAATTAAAGACAGCCTATTTACTTAGCTGCTGTGGGGCTGTCCACTGCTATAATCATGAGTGACTTTGAAATACTATAGGTATCTTGAACTTGTGCCCATTCCTATCTGGGTAATTTTCAGTCAGTACCATGCTTGTGAAATATAGAAGCTAAATTCACTTTGTCGACAAGAAAACAGTTTTATGATGTCATCGGCAAAAGGTAAAGAGGCTTATTTGGATTCCATAAAAATAGGAATCTCAGTCTTCAAACTCCTCAAGTAATAGATTTAAAATAAGCTATAAATCTCACGTTGATCTTTCCCACTGTGTTATCATAGTTATACCAAAACAGGGAGTTCCATCTTGGAGAGCAAAAAAAAAGAAAAAAAAAAAAAGAATTCAATGGTTAGGCAGTATCATGGTCTAGGCATTCTTCCAGAATAGTAACAGTTTCAGGCTGAAGTTAGGAATTGGTATCACCAGCAAGACTGGAAGTTCTTCCTCAGAAGGGAGTCTCAAGTTTAAATGAGCAGAACTCCAATCAAGATCTTTTATATTTAAAAGAATCACTGTACAAAACAGCACTCAGCACCCAGAAAATATGTGAGCTTGGACATTTCCCAATCTTGCAGTTCAATTCAGGAATATATATTGTGGCTTTAACTTAAAAATTGTGATCAACTTTTTTGCATATCTAAGAACTGCCTGGTAAGTTATACGAAAGGAAAAAAGTAAATAGAGCCTGAATTTTTTGAAAGCAAGGACCAATTTGATGGCTTTCGACACTTTCATTATTGTTTCTTCGGAAACTGAAATGTTTCCCCTGTACTCTATACTAGCGGTTGTGAGACAAGAGTAATCAGTGTAGCAGGGGGTACCTCTAAAGTTATACAAGCATTTATTTCCTTTCTGGAGTTCTCCATGTTACAAAGAGTTCCCTTTTCCCACACAAAGACATATCTGTCAATCCTGGAGGTTTGTGGGAGAAACATGTGGGAGTCAGATAAAGTCAAGCTTCAGGAAACTAACATTTTTCTAGTTCTTTTGATTGGTATGGACATCTCCTACTTATGAACAACTTTTGTTCTTCATCAGTCTTGCACAAGAAAAATAAACCACAGCAGTATGATGCCTGAGGTGGGACTGGGTAGAGTCCAGTCGTTGAGTTTACCAGCAACATTTTATTTTGTGCAGTTTCTGTACCTTATGGATTCTTCCTTTAGAGAGAATCACTGTGTTTTCTTTGGAATGTTTGTTACAGGAGTTAAATGTAATAGACAGTTTTGTTGTTCATCTTGCTGTTATCTCCTCTCTCTCTCTCTCTCTCTCTCTCTGTGTGTGTGTGTGTGTATGTATTGGAGGGGAGGTAGAGGGAGAGAGAAAGTCCACTGAAGAGTAGAGTCTCTACCAAGAGGTAATAGTTTATCTATTGCTAACTATTCCCCGACCACCACTACTAAATCAAATATTCTTCCTCGTGTTACAGAAAATTAGAATGACTTAATAATAATATCTAAACTTAATAGGGAATTTTATATCTCGTGCTCTTAGGTATTTAATTTAAAAATAATTGCTCTGGTGTTCCAGGATTTAGAACCACAAAGAGAGTACCCGCTCATCTTTGAGTCACAGCTTCCGGCTCTACGAGTGGGCCAGGGAAGCTGGAATGCAGTTACCCTGTTAAGTGCTTGTTTATGGCTACATTTCAGCTGTTAGTTTTCCCCAAGGAAAAAGCAGCAAGCAAAGAATATGAATAAATAAATGCTCAACATCTTGCATGTCCAAACTTTATTATAATTTCTTGCAATGATGATAGACATTTTACAAGCTTTATTTAGGGAGATTTTGTCACTCCTTGGCATAACCATATGCTATAACGGATACTTGAAGGTGCCTCTATTTCTGCTGGGATATGGCTTGAATACTAACTTAAATAATGATTGTGCATTTCATAAACTGACTTAAAAATATGATTCTCTGAATGGAATTCCACTAGTCATGTACTCAATGAAAATTTACAAAAATAAAATTCAAGACAGTAGCATTTGTTATGTTATCTTTTAATTAGTAATTACTTTGTTTTTTTCCTCCATAGATCACATGTATGTTATAGCCTTAAATTAATCTCTTTTTTTTTTAATTTAAAATTGAGTTCCCTTTTATTTCTCTGGTTCCTTTGAAGTACATTAATTTGTAAATGCCAAAAATAATAGTTAAGGTATTAAACTCTTCCGATTGTATACTTCCCGATATGTAAATATTATAATCATGTGTTTTTATTACTTGATGATCAAAATTTATATTTCAAATATATATTCTATGATCGATTTTATAAAGCAGTGGGTTTTAATAGTAGAAAATTTCACTTCCACATTTGGATAAGCCTGTGTTAGAATCCTGGCCCTGTAACCCTAACAAAGGCTACGTTTTATCTTGGGCAAGATATATGAACTGTCTGATCCCCTGCTTTCTCACAGTCATATTTAGACACAGTTATCCCTATATCTATTCTTTTTTTAATGTTATTAATTCCCTTTATTACATTTGAAAAGAAAAAAAAGGAGGATAATGGGATATGGAATCAGAAGGTTCAGGTTTGAATTCAAGCTTTGGTATATTCTACATATGTGATTGTGCATAAAGAAGTTAGTTTTAGGCCTGAGACCATTATCCTCAGAAGGTCCTGCTTGAAATGTTGGCCTCTGGCTGGTTCATGGGAACTCGGATTTGGGGATGATAAGAGTGGCTGGCTGTGCCTGGAGTGTTTGTAAAAACGGGGTGGTTTGTGCTGGACACGTGCTTTCCTTCCGGGAATCTGGAAGTTTGGTATGTGCCAGGCAGAGGATGCCTACATCATCAGCAACCACTGAAAACCCTGGGCGCCAAATCCGTAATGACCCTCCCCGGAAGACTGCATTTCACATGAGAAGTCTCGGAAGCTTGCCCCTGGTTTCCTCCACGTGTCACCCATGCGTCCTTTCCTTTACCGATCTTGCTTTGTATCCCTTCACTGTAAAAATCAGCCTTGAGGATGATGGCCCACTGAGTTCTGGGAGTTCTCCTGGCAAATCACTGACCCTAGGGCATTGTGGGGACCCTTTGAGCAAGTTAATAAACCTCTCTGAGTTTGTGCCACCCTTCCCTTCCGCGTATATGATGCTGACATCTCTCCCTTTCAGGGTGACTCTGAAGTTGAAATGTATATATCTGCAAAGTAGTGTCTGCATGTGAGTCGTTGGGCTACTTCTTATGATTAGCATCGTTGTCCTCACATCCTTTACGTTAGACCTCTTTCTGGGGCTTTGAGATACACTTTCTTGATGCAGTATAAAGGGAAAAGAGAAGCATCCACATCATTCCCTTTTCTCAGCTTCGCACTGCCATGGCTCCATGATTAGTCTAGAAGAGACTATGGTAAAGCTGAAAGGACTTTACCATAGTGCAGCCAATTCTCCACCACTAGCATCTAGAATGGCATGACAGACCGGGATTTGTTTTGCTTGCATAACATACCATCTTCACTGCCACCTATCAGAACCCTGATTTTGGGGGCGCCTGGGTGGTGCAGTCGGTTAAGAGTCCGACTTCAGCCAGGTCACGATCTCGCGGTCCGGGAGTTCGAGCCCCGCGTCAGGCTCTGGGCTGATGGCTCGGAGCCTGGAGCCTGTTTCCGATTCTGTGTCTCCCTCTCTCTCTGCCCCTCCCCCGTTCATGCTCTGTCTCTCTCTGTCCCAAAAATAAATAAACTTTCAAAAAAAAAAAAAAAAAAAAAAAAAAACACCCCTGTTTTTTTTTTTTCGTGGGAAGAATAAGATCGCTTCATCTCAGTGAAGGTGAGTTTCTACCTCAGCCAAGAGGATGGATCCTGGTTGGTCATAGCGAATCGTACTAAAATAATCTCATTCCCCTTGATAACTGATTGGTAGGCAAGGTGATGGGTGACTAGGTGGTGATTTACGAGATAGAAGGGTAAGACTGCCACGGGGTGTTTCCCTTCCTACATAAGAAAACAAAGCCTCAGGAGGCGAAAGCCTTTCCCACTTAACTCTCTCCTGCCAAGAACCTGAGCATGATGACTGGAAGCAGAGTGGCCGTGTTGTGTCCCTGAGGACACGATTCGGCAAAGGATGTCAGAACAGAAGGACAGAAAGACCTCTGCCTTTAATGGAGTCATGGAGCATCACAGTGTCTCCTTATTGAGACGCCGTGTCCAACATGTGGCAAGCACCCCAATAAGAAGAAAGTTTTAAAGTAGTGCTTTATTGATATTGGCTACATGCAACAATGCTTACAATAAGTAATATATACATCCTGTTAATAAACATCCTGTGAATCAATGAATATGCCACATCCAAAGCAAACATTTGCATATCTGGTTACCTGAGCCTTGCTGAAAAACTGTCCTTGGTCTGAGTCCCAAAACAGACTTCTTTTGGATTATTACAAGGAAAACAAACACCTTTAGAGCAAAAGTAACAAACCGTATTCTGAAATATAACCTTTAGCAGAAATGCTTATTTTTTATACCATTTCAGGTTATAAAATACTATTACTATTGAGTGTTTGGGGTCAGTTTTTTTTTTTTTGAGGCAGAAATAGTGATGACAGAAAGCACTTTTTTTTTTTTTACTTCAAAAAATTGGAGAGAAGTTCACATGGTGTCTATAATAAGACATTTTAGGTGACTCACTTCAAACTCCTAGCTTCAGTAGCTGCAGTAAACACCTGCTGTCATATTTGACACTGCTTGCTAATAAGTGGAAAATTTTTCAAGAATCTATATCTTAGCATAACTGCTTAGCTGGCTTAGAATTTGTGAATTATTGATGACAATTTTGAGTTGAGATACATCGATGGTGCACAGTGGCATAGTTGGCTTCACACTATCCTTCCAAAGTATTCATCTTAGTGTCTCATTAACTTCCGAAGAACCAAATGCCACTTCTCTTTCACTAAATTGATTGATTAATGGATAACTGTAAGCTACATTTTCCAAAGGAATCCCAAGTGTCCTGTGGTCTTTTATGAATTCTGCTGCAGAATGTAGCAGCGAGTTTACGAGAGGGACTCTCCTTATTTCCAGAAACATCATCTTTATGCAGAGACACACAACCAATGGCCAAGGGCAGTTGGCCTTGCATGAGGTCACCGTTGGCGACCCTGGCACTTCCAACATAAATGTGTTTGTGCATCTCTTCTTGTTATTCTCTTTCATCTTCAAATCTTCTCCTTGTCTCTACATCTTTTGCCAAGGTTTGTGAATTGAGGCAGTTAGAAGTAAAGAGGTGGCTGATTCCTGTAATTCACGCTCTTCAGCATTTGACAAAGGTAAGTAGTGGGTACGGAGAGTTAGCAATGGGTGTAAAATGCTCTGAAGAGTTACAAGTGCCAAGCCAGATAGAACTGGGGATGTTACTCGTTTAAGGAAGACAGTTTTGTACTTGAAGCCAGCTCCTCATTACTTTTTAAAAAATAAGCTTTTATTTTTGAATAATGTTAGACTTGCAGAAAAAAATTGGGAAGATAGTATAGAGTTCCCCAATTGTCCCATCTTTGGCCATCAGGAGCTTTTCCACCTGGATCCTGTGTTCTTTTGACATACCTCCATCATTGTGGGTATTTTTGAGCACTTCCTTAGTTTCTGTTCCTACAAGTTATTTCAAGGTCATCTACTCTATTCGCTACCCCAGCCCTAGAGTAGGGCATTTCTCCAAGGATCGCTGGTTCATTTTATTAGAGGATGGTATCAGTCACCAAGATCTAGGTGCTAAGGATGCTTGTTACCATGATGTCTTTGCTTTTAGGCCTTCCTTGTGGACAGAGCAAGGAAATGTACATACATATACTAACGCCTCCGTATATTTATATCTATATTCATACATGTAACAACTTATGTCTATATTAAATTAAGCTTGATCTCATTCTTATGTCTTCAACTCTAATCCATTTTCACACGGATCACAGTAACTTTTTCTTATCTGTGACCTCCTACTTCAACGGTGAGAAATATGGCCCCCAACATTTGTCATCCATTTAATTGTTCATTTACTGTATACATGCATGGTGGTCCCAAAAGTGATAACCCATATTCCCACAGGAAACAACATTATCAAGTGTAATTTAGTGTGTATGAACAGTTCCTTTTGCCTGGAGTCATACAGTCTCCAGTTTTTTCTTTCTTTCTTTCTTTCTTTCTTTCTTTCTTTCTTTCTTTCTAAACATTTTTATTTATTTTGAGGGACAGAGATAGAGCGCAAGCGGGTGAGGAGGGGAGAGAGAGAGAGAGAGAGAGAGAGAGAGAGAGAGATACAGAATCAGAAGCAGGCTCCAGGTTCTGAGCACAGAGCCTGACGTGGGGCTCGAACCCATGAACCGCGAGATCATGACCTGGGCCAAAGTTGGAAGTTTGCCCAACTGAGCCACCCAGGCTCCCCAGCTCCAGTTATTTCTCATGTTACTTAGGTAGGTATCTTTCTCCCCAACCCTTCTGTACAAGTTGTTGCATGTACTAATAAAGCAGTCAGATGTTTTTGTCACATTTTGCATTTCATCCTTTAATTCTCCAATGTCCTAAATTATTTTCTTAATATTCATGCACTTAAGTTTGCTCATTGAGCTGTAAATTTCTGTAGATTTTGACAAATGCATAGCGTCATGTGTCAACCCTTACAGTATCATATAGAATGGTTTCCCTGCCCTAAAAAATCCCCTGTCCTTTGCCTGTTGACACCTCTTTCCCGTTTTCTCCAGAAATCCTGGATTTCACTATTTGCATTATTGTGCCTGTTCCTTAATGTCATATCGCTGGAGTCATACGGCCTGTAAGACTGGCTTCTTTCACTTACCAGTAGCATGGAATATTGATCCACATCTCTGTATGGCTTGATAGCTCACTCCTTTTAGATCACAGAATAGTATTCTACTCTATGGATATGCCACAGCTTGAGTATTTATTCACCAATTGAAGGACATCTTGGTTTTGGTGATTATGGACGAAGCTTCCATAAATATTACAAGTTTTTGTTGTGGACATGGGTCTCCAATCTACTCGGCCAATACCAAGGAGCATAATGACTGGATAATATGATAAAACTATCCTTAGCTTTTTGAAAACATGCCAAATGGACATTGAGAATGGTTGTACAATTTTGCATTTTTACCAGCTATAAATTAGAGTCCTGTTGCTTTGTATTGTCATTTGTTTTTTTCCAGCCATTCTAATAGATGTGAGGTTTCTTATTGCTTTAATTTGCATCTCCACAATTAAAAATGATGTTGTGCATACTTTCATATGCTTATTTCCCATCTGGATATCTTTCGGGATGACGTATCATTTTAGATCTTTTGTCTTTTTCATTTTATTTATTTATTTTTCGTCTATTTTAAAATAGAGGATTTTGCTGTTGGGGATATATATAATAAGTCATCATCAAACCCAAGGCCACACAGATTTTCCCCTATGTTTTCCTCTGGAAGTTTTATAGTTTTGCATTTTACATTAAGGTGTTTCATACATGTTGAGCTACTTTTGATTAAGGTCTGTCTCTAGATTTATTTATTTGCATAAGGATGTCCAGTTGTTCTAACAGTGTTTGCTGGGAGGACTATCCTTTTTCCATTGAATCGCCTTTGCTCATTTGTCGAATATCAAATGGCTGCGTTTGTGTGAATCTACTTCTGAATTCTGTATGCAACTCCATTAATCTAGGTGTCTATTCATGCACTGACACCACCGTTTCTTGATCATTGTAGTTTTATACCAAGTCTTGAAATGGGATTGTGTGAGTCCTACAACTGTGATCTTCTTCTTCAATATTGCATTGGCTATTCTAAGTCTTTTGCCTTTCCAAATAAACTTTAGAATCAGTACCAACAAATACAAAATATATTGCTATCATTTTGAGTGGAATTTTGTTGAATGTGAAGATCAAATTCAGAAGAATTGATACTGAGTCTTCTTATCAATGAACATGGAACATCTTTTCATTTATTTGCAAATCTGATTACTTTTGTTGTAATTTTTCATATTCAGATGGCTTGTATGTATTGTTAGATTTATACCTCAGTATTTTAATTTTGGGTCTATTATAAATGTCTGTTATAAATATAAATGATACTATTTTTATAATTTCCAATTCCAATTATTTGAAAGTTATTGCCTTTATCTAGAAAAGCAATTTAGTTTTGTATTTTATGACTTTGCTATACTCATTTATTCATTCAAGAAGTTTTCTGGTCAAATCTTTGGGCTTTTCTACATAGACAATTTTGTCATTGTGAATAGAGAAAATTTTATTTCTTCCTTTCAAGACTTTTGAACATCAGAAAATCAAGAGGTCTGAGAAAGTAATAGAAAAATACGAGATTCTTTTTCAGTTCTTTCTTACGTTTCCTCTGGTGTCCTTTTTGTTAAAAACCTCAGCACAAGTATATTTAAGCTTTCTTCTGTAGTAGGTACATTGCAAGAAGAGGAGAAACTTGTCATATATTTACTTAAGTTGTATTGTGTTTACTTATATTTACATATATTTATTTAAGAAAAAAGTCTTAAACAGAAATTTCTAGGGAGGATATGAAAATTAAAGAAACATGTCATCAGTCTTCCACAGTTGGTTCACTATTCCAAATCCTTCCCTTTGATGGACTAACAATGATCTTTTTTTTTTTTTTTAACGTTTATTTATTTTTTGGGGACAGAGAGAGACAGAGCATGAACGGGGGAGGGGCAGAGAGAGAGGGAGACACAGAATCAGAAACAGGGTCCAGGCTCTGAGCCATCAGCCCAGAGCCCGACGCGGGGCTCGAACTCACGGACCGCGAGATCGTGACCTGGCTAAAGTCGGACGCTTAACCGACTGCGCCCCCCAGGCGCCCCACAATGATCTCTTTATAATATAATTTTTAATTCTAAAATTCTTGTGAAGGATACATTAGACTTTTTGTTTTTAAGAACAAAATTGGACATTATAAATGTGCTGCTAGTATTTGTCTACTTGGAATCCATTCATAGAACATCCCTTTTTCAAGGGCAAAGCAATAATCTCTGACGTATTATGCGTTACCTGCAAGTTGTTGACTCCTTCAGGAATGCGCACGTGGATCTTGCAGTGAAATTAATGTATAACTATTAAACAAATACATGCTGATTGCACACTGATAGTTTACTGACCACAGATCTAAGCAGAAGAGAAATGGGCATCACCACCCAAAATACGATAAATGCATCATCAGTCTGAATTTCTGACTGTAATCAGTAGCAAAAGAAGAATTCTTTTCTGTGGAACAAATTACTTAGCAAGTTAGGATTCACTTAGGCAAAAATGCATTGATTCTAAATTGTGTTCAGCCTAGACCTGTGCATTGTATGCAAGGCATTGTGACAAATCAAGAGAAGGTAGTCAATAGAAATAAATGAATTTGGCTTTTGCCTTCTTAATTGTATCAGAATCCTAGATCAAGCCATAGTAATTTTTTAGGACTGGCTGAAGTAGAAGAAGAACTTTACTGCATAGGAGTGTCTTCCAACATAAGAATAAGGGTGGAAAAGGGCCTTGGGAACCTGTGGAGGCGTGAACAAGAACACTAAAGGACGCTGGCAGGTAATCTTCCTCTGCCTGTCACCTTGGACTCTCTTGTATGCATGTTTTGTGCTTGCTTGTCTTTAGCGTCAGACCTGCCTTTTTTGTTATTTGCATAACAAAAATAGTTGCACGTATACAAATTCAACATATATTTATGGGGTGCTCATCATTCCAAGCATTGTTCTAAGCACTCAAATACAGACAGTAGTGAAGAAGGTACAAAACACCTGCTCTCATTGAGCTTGTACCCTACTGTACAGAGATAGACAATAAATAATAAACATCAAGAATAAGATATAGGGAAAAGGTTAGAAAGTGTTAAGTGCCAAAAAGAGACGATGTGGGCTAGGAATGGGGAATGGAGGTTGCAACTTGAGACAGGATATCAGAAGAGGCCTCATAGGTAGGATAACCTTTGCAGAAAAAACTGGAAGAAACACGAGATTTGACCATGCAGGTATCCAGGGGAACAGCATCATGGGCAGAGGAAATGATCTGGTAAAGGTCTCAAGGTGGAGCATGCTACAGGTGTTGTGGAACAGCATGGAAGCCAACGTGCCCGGAGTAGAGAACTCAAGGCTTGAGAGGTACCAGCAGAAAGGTAACAGGGCCACTGGTCATGTGGAACTTTGCTGGCTAAGGACTGGTTCTTTTCCCCTTGAGGAAACTGGGAGCCATGGGAGACTTCTTTTCAATGTCAGAGTTGGATCTTACTGTCTGAGCTATGTGGAGACAGATGAGTGAATCAAGGAATCTCTTTCCTACTCCTTCTTGTCAGTCATGAACCCACCCCAGGCCAATCACGGCTTCCCGTGGAGCTGTGGCTCAGTAGGTTAGCCAGGTTGCTGGAGCATATTTGCTTCCTTGGGAACTTATCTGTGCCTGGGGTGGGGCACATAACCCATGACTGAGATGGGGGCAGTGGAGGGAGGAGGAAGAACGGTTTTCAGAAAGTGAGGAGCTAAGTGGGGCTGAGAGTGTGAAGAGGCTGGCAACCTATTAGTTGCTCACTTCAAGTCAGTTACAGTCTAACAGAATGAAATGTGTTCATTAATATTTTCTCCCTATATTACAGCTACCTATAATAAGAGGGGTATTAGTAAAGTATAAAGGGAGATTGAGAGGAGGCAAAATTGCTTTTATGTGGGTCATGAATTCAAAAGATAGTTTGGATTTGGCCATATGGAGATGGGGGTGGAGGCAGGGATGGAAGAAGAGGTCATTTAATATAGAAAGAAACATTATGGGCAAGAAGACCTAAATGTTTCCTCCCCCAGGGAGAGATAGGTAAAGTACTGCAGACAGTATATTATGCACAAACAAATTATGCATGAGTTTACTCAGGAGACTGCTAAGCTCCTCAACAATAATGCATAATTGTCTTAGCAAACGCATCCTCCTTTGCTTATGCACCCAACAAATAATAAAGGGAAAGGGGATCAAGAACAAATGTCAGTGCAAAACACATTATTTTTATGAATATTATTGTCGCACAACTCTCTTCTGTTAGAAAGTCTATAGATATATTGATTAATGTAGTAGGATATTTTCTACTTACACTTCTTCCCTTTGGATACTTAAACTTGAACACCAGTGCTGGTGACATACCATGGTCCACATTCCAAAAGAGATACCAGAGGCACTTCAACTAAATGATCTGTTTTAAGCCAGGGAAGAATCCTCTGGGTTTAAAAGCTCTGGAATGCTAAATCCCCAAACTTATCATTCCAAAATATAGTTCTGTTTGTCTGTTTTAATTTTTTTGACCTCCCAAAGATTCTGTCAGAGAGGTGCTTTTTTTTTTTTTTTTTTTTTGGCTAAAAATAATTAACATTTTCTTCTGTGGAAGGATATTGAAATTCTAAAGAGCAATTATCTTTTTAGCTCTTCTATTTTGAACAAAATATGTAAAATATTCTACCTCAGGATTCGCTGCCAAAATTATACTGGGATTCCTCTTCTTTCTTGTTTTCTGTCTTTCTTTCTTTCTTGGAATACTATTGGTTTCTAAGATCTGAGTTTCTTTCTTTTCTTTTCTTTTCTTTTCTTTTCTTTTCTTTTCTTTTCTTTTCTTTTTTCTTTTTTTGAGAGGGAGAAAGAGAACAAGAGTGTAGAGGAAGGCAGAGGGAGAGAGAGAAGCCCAAGCAGGGTCCACGCCCAGCATGGAGCCCAATGCAAGGCTTGATCCCACGACCATTAGATCATGACCTGAGCCAAAATCAAAAGTCAGACACTCAACCGACTGAGCCTCCCAGACACCCGCCTGAGTTTGTTTCTTACCTGTACTTAAGTAGGTTATCGTACTAGAAATATCATTAACCTATTATGATACAATAGCTAGGGACTATTTATGAAAGACAGTCCCATTTATAACATTTTTTTTCCACCACTTCTTCATACAAATAGAAAGTGTCAAACTAATTACAAATATAAAACTGTTTTAGAATGTGTCATAGTGTTCATTCATTTCTTCATTCAAAGTCAAAGATCCATCCTCATTAAACTTACGTTCAAGAGAGAAGATAGAAAGCAAATGTAAAATACGTAAATAAATTAAAGTAATTGGAAATATTTAGACTTGCTATGAAGAAAATAATGTAAGGTAATGAAATCAGAAATACTATGCAATGGATGAGCTAATTTAGATTGGTTGGGGGGGGGCTGCGATCAGGAACAACATTTCTAAGGAGTTGACATTGATTTGGGACCTTAATGGTGAGACAGAGCCATTCCTGCAAAGATGTAGGTGAGGAGCATTTCAGACAGAGGGCATAGTCAAGAGAGCCCCTAAAGTTGAAATGAGTTTGATGTATCGAAGGGTCAGAAAAAGGACTTGGGTAGTGTTGTCATAGGACTCATAATGTATACCTAAAATATATCCTATTTCAGGTGTTGTATGTAATCTGTGATATCCCTTTTAATTAGACTGCCATGCAAAATCATACCCTGGAGACAGATGTGAATTTCAGGAATAAAGACCTATTCCCTAAATAAAGTGGGAAAATTGGAAAATGGCAGGTGGAATTCATAGCAACCATTCCTCTAATTCAAAAACCAAGAGAAGGATTTGGGGCATCTGGATGGCTCAGTTGGTTGAGCACCCGACTTCGCTCAGGTCATGATCTCACAGTTCATGAGTTCGAGCCCCACGTTGGCCTCTGTGCTGACAGCTCACAGCCTGGAGCCTGCTTCACATTCTGTGTCTCCCTCTCTTTCTGCCCCTCCCCTGCTCATGCTCTGTCTCTCTCTCTCTCTCAAAATAAATAAAATTAAAAAAAAATTTTTTTTTAATTCAAAAACCAAGAGAAGGATTCTAAGAGTAAGTATCTAAGAGAATGAAAGAGAAACCCTAAATTTTGTAAACAACTACCTGGCACAGCTTGTCTTCTTTAACGATAAGTAATCAGAAAAAAAGAAAGTATAGGCTTTTTACCAGGTTCTATAGCAGAAAAGATGGAGAACATGGTATTTGAGGCAGAGAATAAAAATATGTTTCAAAAATGTTTTAAAATTAACAGAAATACTTCTATTTCCAGGAAGATGGAATAGATTCGCTTTGCTTTATTCTTCCTGCTGAGTGCAACTAAACCTCCTAGACATTATATATTTTTAAAAACCTAAGTAGAAAAGTGGAAGGAAAAACAGAAGAAAAACTGGCTAAAGATCACGGGAGCTGAGGAACAACATGGGAATATCTTCCTGGGTTTTCTTTTTATCTCCTATACCTAGATTTATACCTGAAGAAGCAAGCCCCTGAGAAATGCTAACAGTCACAGACACACACATGGGCATACACACACATACACACACACATACATATGAGCACACACACACACACACACAAACACATGGATATTCACACAAAAACAAATATCCTGATATACACACACACACACACACACACACACACACACACCCCGAGATACACAGACACACACAGACATACACACTTTCTAACAAAACCCTGTTCTCTCTTACCAAATGACCATCAAGGAAAACCTAGGAAGACAAAATATTTTAGACAATAACCACTCTAATCTAGTCATACACGGCAGAAAACCTGTGACTCCATCTCTCCCTCCTGCTGGCAAAGGTTCAGAATGGAGTCTAGAACTTCCTCCCTCCTGAGGCCGTAACAAGACTCTCCCGGCTGGATGGATTAAAAAGCAAGAGAAATGATTTCATCTGAACAACAGAAAGAATAGACATAAATAAATACATAAATAAATAAATAAATAAATAAATAAATAAATAAATAAAGTTAACAGCACTCGAAGGACCCTTGGGACTATGACAAAAGTTCACGTGTTCATGTAATGAGAGTTCTGGATTGAGAGGAAAAAAATGACAGGGATGAAAAAGTAGTCAAAGAAATAATGACCTAACTTCCTGTTTACAGGAGTATGAACCTACAGATTCAGGAAGTTGAGAAAACCCCAAACAAGAAATCCAAATAAATAGAGGCCAAGAAACATCATAGCCAAACTTTCAAAAGCTAACAAAACAAACAAAAAAACCAAACAAAACCTTGCAAACAGTGAGAGAGAAACGACACCTACCTGTGGAGGGAATGCAATTCAAATGACTGCAGATTTCTCAGGAGAAACTATGGATGCCAGAAACAAGTGGCACATTTTTCAAGTGCTGAAAGGAAAGACCTGTCCACCTTGAAACCTTATAACTAGTAAAAATATCCTATAGGGATGAAGGGGAAATTAAGACATTCTCAGATAAAGGAAACCTAAGAGAATTTGTCCCCAGCAGACCAACCATAAGGTGGCTAAGTAAGGGAGGGTCTCTAAAGAGAATGAAACAAATAAAAATAATAAAAGCAGCTACCTGGAAAGTCAGGAAAGAACATGGCAAGCAGAAATGGGTAAATACAACTGATTTTCCATTTGAAGTTTTTAAAATGTGCTTGACATTGAGCAAAAATCTTAACACTGATATGATTGTATGTAGAGGAAATAATAAAGAAAACTATATTATAAGCACAATTTTGTAGATATAGACAAGAGTGCTTTAAAATTATTTGCAAAATTTTAAAAAAGAATAAAACAATTTTGAAAAAGAATGAGGCCATCCCATTTCAAAGCTTATCATATAACCATGGAAATCAAAACTGTGTGGTATCAGTGAAGGAAGGGATACGGAGATTAATGGAAAAGGATAAACAACCCAGAAATGGACTCACACAAAGACGTTCAACTGATTTCTCAAAAACATGAAAAATTAATTCAGTAGAAGAAATACAGTCTTTTCAACCAACGGTACTAGAGCATTTAGCTAGCCATAGGTTTAAAACAAACCAACAAAGAGCCCTACTTAAGTTTTATCCCTCATACTACAATTATCTTAGAATAGATCATGAACTTAAATGTAAATCATACCTTGAAGGCTAGACAAGGAATTCTTAGCCTTGATACCAAAAGCGCAATCCATGAAAGGAAAAATTAATGAGTTGAGCTTCATCAAAACACAAACTTTTCTCTATGAAAGGCCCTTTTAAAGAAGGAAAAGTCAGGGGCACCTGTGTGGCTCAGTTGGTAAAGTGCCCAAGTGCTGCTTTTGGCTCAGGTCATGATCTCACAGTTTTGTGGGTTCTAGCCCCTCATCGGGTTCTGTGCTGATGGCATTGGAGCCTGCTTGGGATTCTCTCTCCCTCTCTCTCTACCCTTCCCCTACTCATGCTGTCTCTCTCTCAAAAATAAACAAACTTAAAAAAAATAAAAAGAATGAAGAGTCAGGCTACTGACTGGGTGAAAATACTTGCAAATCACATAGTTGATAAAGCACTAGCATCTACAATATAGAAAGAACTCACAAAACTCATCATTAAATAAACAATCCAATTAAAAAAAGTGCAAAACATATCAACAGATATTTTGTTGATGAGGATGTACAGATGGCAAATGATCACATGAAAAAGTGTTCATTAGTCATTAGGGAAATACCAATCCACAGTGAGATGTCAATACACTATATATTTTTCAGAATGACTAGGAAAAAAATGACAACAGTAAATGGTGGAGAAGATTTGGAAAACCAGATCAGCCACACCTTGCTCGTGGGAATGGAAAATGATATAGCCACTCTGAAACAGTTTTGTAGTTTCTTTAAAAACTGAATATGCCCCTACAAATATGGCTCAGTAATTACATTATTGGGCATTTATCCCAGAGAAACGAAAACTGATGTCTACACAAAGGCCTGTAAGTGACCGTTGGTAAGCAGCTTTATTTATTATAACCAAAAACCGAATGCTCTTCAATGGGTGAATAATTAAACTGAGATACATCTATACTATTGGAATACAATTCAAAAATAAAAAAACAACCAAAATGAATCTCCAGAAACATATTCTAAGTGATAGAAGAGAATTTGAAAAGGTTATATACTGTATGACTCCATTTATACAACATTCTATAAAAGACAACAGTACAGAAATGGAGAACAGAGTATGGTTGCCAGGGCTCGGGAGGCCTTGGGAGTAGAAGACAGGTAAGTGTGGCTATAAAAAGGCAAAATGAAGGGTCTTTTTGATGATGGAAATGTTTCGTATCTTGAACATATCAGTATAGATACCCTGAGTGTGATACTGCACTATGGTTTTGCAAGATGTTACCATTAGAGGAATCTGAGTTAAGGGTACACCACTCTGTATCACCTCTTAGGACTGTAGGTGAATCTACAACTGTCTCAAGATAAAAGTTAGTTTAAAATAAACAGAAGTCAAATTTAGAGAATACTGGCTTTACACTCAAAATTCAAGAAAAAAATAGACCTTTAAAAGAAGAGTAAAGATGAGATCCAATAAATTTAAAATTAGAAACTGCATGAAGAATGTCAACAGGCTTTAAATAGGTTAAAGACAATAAATGTGGTCATAGAATAAAAGTCATCCGCAGATGCAGTAAATAGCAGAATCAACCGTTCATTAAGGAATGGGGAGAATCATGATTGAAATGGAGGCCATGAAGATGTATCTTTCAGACCTTCCGACTGCAGGGGGGAAAACTAACCAAGAGCCCCAGTTTCTGGGCTGGGAAATCCAGTGCTATGTATGTGAGGCTGTCTGCATCTAGCCAATGATAGAGCGTGGAGGAAGACACAGAACTTCCGAATTTGTCTTGAGGGCTCCCTAGCAGCCTTGTCAAAATTCTTTGGACTGCCTATATTCTAGAATGCTTCCATTCAACCTTCCTTCCCTCTCCCTCACCGGGCATGAGCCTTGCCTCATGGACTGATTGCTTTCTTCTTACCAAACCCTTTCTCCTTTTACTCTCGTACTGGTGTTTTCCTTCATAGAAATCCTTGGACCTTAAAAAAATTTTTTTTTCAACGTTTTTATTTATTTTTGGGACAGAGAGAGACAGAGCATGAACGGGGGAGGGGCAGAGAGAGAGGGAGACACAGAATCGGAAACAGGCTCCAGGCTCCGAGCCATCAGCCCAGAGCCCGACGCGGGGCTCAAACTCACAGACCGCGAGATCGTGACCTGGCTGAAGTCAGACGCTTGACTGCGCCCCCCAGGCGCCCCCCCCCCAAAATTTTTTAATGTTTACTTACTTTTGAAAAACCGAGACACAGAGTACAAGCAGGGGAGGGGCAGAGACAGGGAGACATAGAATCCAAAGCAGGCTCCAGGCTCTGAGCTGTCAGTACAGAGCCTGATGTGGGGCTCGAACCCATAAACCATGAGATCATGACCTGAGCTGAAGTCAGATGCTCAGCTGACTGAGCCACCCAAAAATCCTTGGGCTTTTAACCATATCTTGGCTTCTGCTCTTTAGAGGACCTGACCTCACACACAGGTCTACCAAGACTTTGAGGCTCCAGGTAGACAGTAAAATACTGGAGTGCAGTAAGATACACCAAAGACAAAGACTAAAAAAACAGATAAAATGAAATCTCATACTTGAAAATAAGTAACCCACCCCTGACTGATGCAAAGAACACCAGCAACCAGACCCCAGTACCTCAGACAGGAGACCTTGGGTTTCTTTTCTGGATCAGCTGAACAGCTGTGAAGACACTGGAGATCTGCCTAGGAATGTGGCATTCCCTAATGGTCAACAAGTTCTGCTAAGTTTCCAGTCAGTTTCTCATAGTTTGTTTCTAAATACAAATCAACTAAGCACCACCAGCTATTGGGGAAAACTACCAAGGAAGAAAGATGCTGAAATGAATAAATGGAAAGAGCCAACTGGATATATTAAGCTATATATAAATATAAAATATATACAGAGAGTAGGAACAAGAAAAAAAAAACACTTAAAAAGAAAAACTAATAGAAATCCTCAAAAATATACATGATACTGCTTCTATAAAACAGGATACTATTTATTAAAATAACCAGAAATCAAAAGAAAGCTCTTTGGAAATAAAAGAAAAGTACTAGCAAGACAATCAATTGTAAAATCAGAAGATGAAATATTTTGTAGAGAGTAGAACCAAAAAAGAACAGAGACAGAAAAATGAGAATCCATTTAAGAGTAACTTTAAAATGGAGAGGAGAGAAAAGTAGAGGGAAAGAAATGATTAAAGAAATCACACAAGCATGATTTTCCAGAACTGATAGGCACACTACAAATTGAAAGTGTTTACTAGGTGCCCAGCATGAGGAATGGTGGGGGAGGGGAGTGGTAAACAACACAGCTGGACACATTGTTGTGAAATTCCAGCAAACTGGCAAGAGACTATCTTAACATCTTCCAGATACAGAACCATAGAATCATAACATTTTATTAATGCTTAAAACACGCCAATGAGAGACAATGTACAAAAAAGGGAAAGCTACAGGATAAAGAGAAGGTATTCTTCAAATGCATAGATGGTCTGCGAACCAGTTGATATGTTTTATAAGTTTCTGCATAAATATCCATTGGTCTAGGGAGAGTCAGAGCTTTCAGAAGCTTCCCTAATGGGCCCATGATGGATGAATGGATCCATGGACAGATGCATGGATGGATAGATGATAGAAAAAGATAGATAGATAGATAGATAGATAGATAGACAGGCAGATAGATAGAACTGAAGGACCACAGTTAGGAAATATGAATACCCTTCAAATTACTTATATCTAGGATTTGTATTATTTGTTTTTTACTTTTCAATTCAATTATATCATTTGGGTTTTCCGGGTATTGCTAAGGCTAGAGAAAATATTATTAAGATCTCCCTTATCCAAGGAGCTGAACCTGACAACGTGTTCTATTGACAACATTCTCAGAAACAGGAAAATGACAGTTGGAGAGTTTTTTTTTTTTTTAATTTTTTTATTTTTTTTATTTAAAAAAAATTTTTTTTCAACATTTTGTATTTATTTTTGGGACACAGAGAGACAGAGCATGAACGGGCGAGGGGCAGAGAGAGAGGGAGACACAGAATCGGAAACAGGGTCCAGGCTCTGAGCCATCAGCCCAGAGCCCGACGCGGGGCTCGAACTCATGGACCGCGAGATCGTGACCTGGCTGAAGTCGGCCGCTTAACCGACTGCGCCACCCAGGCGCCCCTGACAGTTGGAGAGTTTTAAAGCTGAACTAAATATATGATAATACTCGCTGGCATTGTTTTTATGGTAGTGTTTATAAATCACACACAGGGACATGATTTCATTTGTACTTTCAACAATCTTTTGGGGTTATATAACCCAGGTTTTCTTACTACATTTGGTTTACATGTTCTAAGAAAAATTTGCATTTTGATTTGCTTCACATGTTCTAAGAAAAAATTCCATGGGAGAGTACTCAGCAAATAAAGAATGACCAAAGAAATATGTCCTGATCATTAATAAATTTATCGTAAATTTTTCATAATTATTGAAAATAGGTTTAAGCCAATGTTCACTATGGGAAGAGTAATGAAAAGAAGTGTTCTTCATGTTTACATGAATCTGAATGACTAACACTTGATTTAAGATCTATTTTTAATTTTTTTTTTAATGTTTATTCATTTTTGAGAGAGAGTGTGTGAGTGAGCCATCAAGGTAGGGACAGAGAGAGAGGGAGACGGAGAATCAGGAGCAGGTTCCAGGTTCCGAGCTGTCAGCACAGAGCCCGACATGGGGCTTGAACCCATGAACCACGAGACCATGACCTGAGCTGAAGTCTGATGCTCAACTGTCTGAGCCACCCAGGTGCCCCAATTGAAGATCTGACAGTAATGACTCAGTGACCTTAATGGAAGTAGAGGTTATTTTTAACCAAAGTCTCTGAAGATGTGAAGTTCTTTCCTTAAATTAAAAAAAAAAAAATGTTTACTTATTTTGAGAGGGAGAGAGAGTGAATGCACACATGTGAGCAGGGGAGGGACAGAAAAAGAGAGAGGGACAGAGAGAATCCCAAGTAGGCTCCATGTTGTCAATGCAGAGCGCGACACAGGGCTGGATCTCACATATTGTGAGATCATGACCTGAGCCGAAATCAAGAGTCAGATGCTTTAACCAACTGAGCCACCCAGGCGCCCCCTCCCAAGTTTTTTAAAAATACATATTAAATACACTTTTATGGATTACAAAACAGCACATGCTCTTTTTAGAAAACTTGGAATTTATCACACAAAACAACAAAAAATCACCCATAATTCCACATCAAGAAATAGCAGCTATTAAGATTTTGTTATATTATCTTTCTAATATTTATTATCCCTGCAAAAGAATATGATCAAATTGTATATATATTAACTGGTTTTCGTAAATTTAAGCACGTCAATAAATGACACCCAAAATTTGCTGTCCCCTAACCTACTAAATAAACAGATAAATGAATATATTATAAACTTTTCTCGATAATTCTGAGTCCCGGTTACAAGTCCCAGTTGTTGGTTAGTGACATTCTCAAGATTTACTGAGAAACGTCAGTTCCTCGCTCTGGCATTCCATAGTTCCTCACTACTCCTCCTTTTCAAACACCTGACCACAATTCTATTTCTTATGGCTTGTTTTCTCACAAATGATCAACATTAACTAATGCTTCTTTCTGCCCTGAGCGTATAATCCCATGTAGTGTCTTCTAGTTTCTAATTTAATGCTTTTAATTTGCTGTGTACTAGGAAACCACATAGCTAAGTTTATTAATAATCATAACTCCACCCAAAGCAGCAAGTATAGCTACCATTTTTTGAAGCACTTGATTTACCCCAGGCAATTACTATGGTAAGTGCTTTTAATCTTCATAATAACTGAGTGAGAAAGTCCAAATTAGAGGATATGAAGTAATTTGCCCAAATTCACACAAGAATACTGACTTGAAGTAGAATTGATTGGAGTGAAATTTGGAGAAAGCAAATTAGATGCTGGGGATTTTAAGCCTGCATGACTGGTGGAATAGTTGTACTGTTAAGAACATAGAATATGCACCCTTAGTGGAAGGTGAGATGATTTTAGGGTACACCCTAAAAGATTTTTTAAAATTTTTTTTCTTAATGTTTTTATTTATTTTTGAGACAGAGAAAGACAGAGCATGAGCAGGGAAGGGGCAGAGAGAGAGGGAGACACAGAATCGGAAGCAGGCTCCAGGCTCTGAGCCATCAGCCCAGAGCCCGATGCGGGGCTCGAACTCACAGACTGTGAGATCATGACCTGAGCCGAAGTTGGATGCTCAACCGACTGAGCCACCCAGGAGCCCCCACCCTAAAAGATTTTAAGCATAAGGATGTAGACAAGAAAACTAACAACACTGAATTACATAGTGATCTTAATTCAGTTCCGCTTTTTCGGATTATGTCAAGGAGATAGTCTCAATGAGTGCTAATATGTTTTTAACACTTTGTTGAACCTTGCTAGAGTTGTTTTTTTGTTTGATTTTAGAGAGAAAGAGTGCTAGTGTGAGCAGGGGGAGGGGTAGAGGGAGAGAGAAAGAGAGAGAATCCCAAGCAGGCTCCATGGTCCGCGCAGAGCCGGATACACGGCTCAATCCCATGACACCGAGATCATGACCTCAGCCAAAATCAAGAGTGGGATGCTCAACCACTGAGCAACCCAGGCACCCCTTTGCTGGAGTATTTTTTCGCAGAAAGGGAACAGGCCTCAGGTATAAAGCTTTTGGTAAATAGTAGTGTCTAATTATAATTTACTACCAGTTTGCTTTCACCCTTTATTTATCACGCTAATGCCAATTTATAAAAATATGATAATGATTTCTCCTCCATGGATGTGAGATTTTTCTTTTTCAAAAAAATTATTTAAATTTTAAACGTTGAGTTGATTTTTTTCACGTAAGCAATAATAAAGTTGTCCACAGATATGGCAGAAAAAAAATCAGTGTGCCCTATAAATGATTCAGTGCAAAAATATGTGTCTGGTGGGAGAAAAAAGAATTCTCAAAGTTAGAGGATAATCCAATTCGTACCATGTCGCAAGAGTTCGAGTTTCAGTAATTTTGCGAACTAGTTGTTAAACATAGCCGTTAAATCGTACAAGCTTAACAATCAAACTATGTTAAAAAACAAAGGTAATAAATCCTCAAGACTCACCACTTCCTATTTTGCTACATTTTACTATTTTCTTGGCTCTTGAAGCTACTCATGGCTACTGTGTCTGTAGGCTGGAAATGTAATCTGAGGGTGTTGGACGGTGCACTTTTTCCCCAGCTCTGTGTTCAGTGGATTCATGGTGGTAATTCAAAATCTACCTTGGTGGGAGTATTTATACTATGGAAATTGGGGAAAGCAATAAATTAGGACTTTTTCCTCTTGGAGAGGTGGTCGTTAAACACTTACCAGCACAACACGGAACATAAGAGTAAATGGAAATGAGTTTCTATTTCCCTGGCCAATGATTCCTGGTGCGGTCGTTTTAGTTGGTAGAGGAAGTCTTCCTTGAATCTTCCTTGAAAAGGAGTAGATGGTAAGTAATTGCGAACATCTTGGCCAAGCATGGTAGGGAGTTGTTAATCATGCTCCAAGTGAACATTTTGTGAATGAGGGATTCCACCTCCTGTCTCCTAAATAGGCGTAGAGAATATATCTTTGAAATTTTTTTCTTGTGAAAACTAAATCCATCCTACTTTTGTTTATATTATTTTAAATTAAAATGTGTTTCAATAATTTCTTGGTGAGTAATATTCTTCAAAAGTTTGGTTACTTTCTTCGATGATGCGAACTTATTCTTTGAAAATCCATAAAATGTAAAAGAAGCCAAAGTAGAGTGATAAAAATGTCAGTTGTAGTAACAGAATTTATGGCTTTGGTTTTAATACGAGGAGTGTTTTGAAAATATCTTGTCTCTTATCTTGTGCACACAGTGGCTCTTATTCAGCTGAGGAAGAGGTTAAGTGAGAAATGAGTTGGCTCGCCAAGGATACATTTGTCCCACCCACCGTCAGCCCCCAACACACATATATACTCTCACACACACACTCTGATGTTAATTTGATTTGAAAAAAATATCAGGAAACATCATCATCAATTTCTCCTCTTGCAGAAGTGATTATTCTTGCTTGACTGCCCTCTGCTGGAATTCCTGAAATATACACTTTGCCTCTACTTACAGGGACAAGTTGTAGGCGGTACGTAACTTAATAATGTGAGCAATCTTTTCAAGGTGTATTATGTGCAGAAGCCCAGGTCCGCAAGATTAGAAATAAAACTGAGTTAAGCATTAAATGCAGTGGTCAAGTGTTGATTTAATTAGCCATGAAAAATAGCCAGGTTTTGAATGGATCAAAGAAAACAATTATACATAATGGGTGAGCTGAAAACAATGGACTATTACTGAAAAAGAGGAATGCTTTAATTAAACTAAAAGATATACCTAATGTTAAATGAGGTGGTTACAAAAGCTCCACAAATAAAGCTGCTTAACTGCTCAGTATAATATGAAAGATCAGAAGGAGTGTTTAAATATACCTAATAAAAAAATACAACCTTATTAAAATTGTATTGCTATTATTTAAAAGTATAGTGAGCCTTTTCTCTGTCCTGTAAGCTCGGCCCCAACATTTAAGAATATTCATTTGCTTGTTTAAAAT
The DNA here is from genome assembly GCF_014898765.1 of Herpailurus yagouaroundi. Classification (NCBI taxonomy): domain Eukaryota; kingdom Metazoa; phylum Chordata; class Mammalia; order Carnivora; family Felidae; genus Herpailurus; species Herpailurus yagouaroundi. Next base: position 18,679,549 of record NW_024412414.1, on the reverse strand, counting down.
ATTTAGGTTTCTCATTTATTATTAATTCTGATGCAAAGATACTGGTTTTGTGTACTTAACAAGAATATGTTTTCTGTGATATTCAGAGAAAAATTATTTTAGAGTGAATAATGACTGTGGCATCTCAGACCTTACAGTGTACTAGTTTAGCATATACTTATCTCTGCATTTTTCAGGCTTTCCAAGAGTTAGAAGAATACAGATCGACTGTCAAATAGGTTAAGTTGGTGGTGAAATTGGCACCGTGGGGTTCACATTTGAACAGTATTAATGTGGAGTAGTTTTATTATAAAGATCAAATCCTTCATCTAAGGAATCGGAGCTCATAAATGGAATAGACCGCTATCAGTGCATTTGTTGCTCAAAGCAGGAGCCTTTATTTCCATCACCAGATTCCCTTTATGTTGTTGTCAATATAAGAAATGAGCCAGGTGATTAGAGAGTAGTGGGAGGGGAAGGGGGGACGAGAAAAGTCAAAGAACTAATAGGAAGGAGAAGACAAAAGACCCTTTCTCTCCACATACCATTTTGTTTGATTCTGGTCCCTCCCATGGATTCGAATCTGTAAAGTTAAGCTTGCAAACAACCAGGTTTTCCAAATTCAACACATGGATTCTGCATCACTGCCCATTACGGTTTCCTGTACAATAAGGACAGGACCTTCTTGGAAACAATGCTAATCACGTGGTTATGGATGTTAATTCTTTTGCAGTAAAAACTGACAACTATACAAGTAAGTCATTTTTTCTCTTGTGCAAATGACAGTTATGTACTTTAAACCAGCCAGCAGAGGAAATTACAGGAACTTGCTCCCGTCGCCAGACTAAATGCGCTCTGTTCCACCTCCCCCCACCACTGATCACACACCTAGTAGGTTTCTGATACCAACTCAGGAAAACCTGCAGGCAGAGTAGGGTGGGAGACATGGACTTTGATTGGACTTTCTGAGTGTCACAAGATGAATTCAAGCACTGAATTTTGAATGGGACCAAACAACCCAACACTTGTCAGAGAAAGATCGTGATAAACATCATAATATAAATGGGCAAAAAAAAAAAAAAATCCAGATTTTGGGAAAGTTTGCGCGTGCTAAGCTCTTTTGAATTATATGTTCACGTTTGAGGTTTAAGAATATCAAAATGTTGTATAATCTGATGTCATTCTAAATGAAGAAGTCCATTCTGTTTTATTCAAAGGAGAATTATTAGTAGAGCATGAATGCAATGAATAGGTCCAGTGTATTGCATTTTTGAATGTTCTCTTGTCACTGTGCTAATCATTTTCCTAGCATTATATCACTGAGGTTTCCAAAATGCTACAATGAGGGGGATACTTAATCATGCCCATATTACAGATTGGAAAACTCAGGCTCAGAGGCCCAAGGTCACAGAGATACTATGTGGTAAAACCAGAGCTCTCATCCTATTTTTTCTGACTCCAAGGGCAAAACTCTTAAACATATACTGCATCGGTGATAACATCATTCCTTCCTTGAAAAAGCCCGTAGTGTCCTCATGGGTCCCTATCCTGGTTATAGGCAAGAAATAAGCAGAATTCTCATGTCTTTACATACTTGGGAAAGGAAGGTGCTTCGGTTCTTTCAAAAGCTAACAGCAGCCACATATGACATTTCTAGATTACCAATTTTCAAAGAATTTTAAGAAATTATACACAATACTGAAGCACTATGGAAGAGAATTTTCATCCTCTTTGGATAAATTTCCGTTGTCTATGGGCCATCATCTTTGTTCGTGTTTCCAGAAACCTATTCTGGGGAAGTGATCTGACAGACAGCCTGCTCCCAGAGCAGCACGCCCCTTTCTCCACTCGCATCTCTCTGCAGCATCTGCATTGGGCATGAGCCCGGATCCATATTTACGAGACATATGTAGACACTTTTCCCTTTCTTGGCAAATGCATAAATAGAATCCTAATGTCTACATGTAGGTACTATATAAATACAAAGTTGTGCACACTCTGTGGATGTCATGCATCATTTATCTGTGTATTTTTAGCGTCACCAACACATTTACATATGCTGTCATGTTTCAAACTGCACCTCAATATAGTGCCTTTTTCAACATGAACTCGGCAGCAGGCAACATCATTCTTCGAACATTTTCATCACAAATGAAGGTCAGAAAGCAAGAAAACAAATCCAAGAATAGAAGACAAATTTTAAATGGGTAACACTTTCCTAGTATGTTCTGAAGATACTGGAGAATTATCTAGAGCAGAGGACTGAATTTTTTACTGTGTAATTAGATTCATGCAGTCATTTTAATGTACCTTATTATGCCAGGATTTCCCGAGATAAATGTTTACACCTTGGCCATTGTCTAGAGGGGATTTAGGTATGTAAACCGTCATTTGCAATTTTGTATTAAACACCTGGGAGGTAGAGTAGCAAAATGAGAGGCACTCTCGAGATAGGACTGAAGAAGTCAGGGCATCTTCACTTGGGTTATAATATTTGAATTGATTCTTGGAGAATGAGGAGAGGTTTGGATTTTCTTTTGAATGAAACACTAGGAGAGTTGGAGGTCATTTGACCACACATTCAAGTCTAAGATCAAATGTAAGAAATTAATTGATCTAACAGATACAGTTTAAGATGCTTGGATTTCTTAGCAGGGATCAATCTTAAATTTCAGAAAACAAGAAGTGGGCAGATGATTCTCCATTTTCTTCATTTATTAAAGCCCTCAACCTGCCTCTCTTCGACCTTATATTTCTGTGTGCTGTGGATGTGATCAGTTTAGGAGGTTTGTGTGAGAACCAAACATGATTTTTCCAGCATTTTCCTTGAGAAACAGAACATTTTATTAAACAAAATATTTCACGGAATACTAAGTGCAAAACACTTAAAAGCGGAGAGCTCATCTGGTTGAAGTGAGGGACAGGGAAAAAAGACCACCTACATGGTACTGTTTGAAAATCCTTGAACTTGGTAAAAAGTGTGTGTGTGTGTGTGTGTGTGTGTGTGTGTGTGTGTGTGAGAGAGAGAGAGAGAGAGAGAGAGAGAGAGAGAGAGAGATTTCTTTAAGTCCCTAAATCACTTTAATTGCTTTTTTGCCCCCAGATTGCATCTAAGGAACACTGACTTTAACCCAATATGCTACTTACTCTGTTCTGTGGAATTTCAGAGATCCAGGAAAGATCTGTTCTGTCTGTCTTTAATCTCTTTCTTCCGATGGATATTTAAATAGCAAGGTTTATGTGTTGAATACAGCCGTGGTTCTCACAGTGCAGGGTGAGCAGTAATTACTCAGGAAACATGGTAGATGCAGATTCTTGAGCCATCTGCAACGATACCCATACCTATAGATCTGGGGTAGAGCCTAGGTCTCTATGCATGTCAATGCATTCCAGGTGATTCTGATGCAGTGATCTAGCAGATGTATGCGTTAAAGTATAGACCACAGTGCGATCAAAGGGACGACAGAATAAAATGATGAATTGAAAGGAAAAGTAGAGTAGGAAAGAGAGAACAGGAGAGCCTGTGTTAATTACAAAATGCCAACAAAAATTGCCTAGCAGGCCACATGGTGAAACTGATGCCAGTTTGATACCTCTGCTTTAGAACAATAATTAGAGGAAACCTGTAGAAGTCAATAGGTATGTTTTTTCAAATTACAAGCATTTAATCAAGCTGCTTGCACCTTTCCCCCCTCTTCCCTACCTACTTCCCTCCCTTCCTTCATTTCCTCCCCCTATTTATTTCTTTAACTATCTTTAAAGACATTACCAAGTTTTATAAAGAAAATTCTGCAACGTTTTTGGAAAACATATCCTGGAGTTTTAGTACTACATGGTCCTTTGTTAGATGTTTTTATGTAGCAGCAATCATGTTGTATGTATATATATATATATGTGTGTGTGTGTGTGTGTGTGTGTGTGTGTTACATATATATGTGTGTATATGTTTGATATATACCTTGTCTCTTACGTTATTTCATAAACATTTCTATATTGTTATGTATCTTTTCACAGTACCTACTATCGGTACCAAAGAGATACAAGAATTAAAATATTTAGTGCATGTAAAGCTCAATAGAATGAGTGGCACTCATCAGTATTCATTAAATCATAGCATTGTTATATGCCCTTTTCTAAGCTCAGAATCATCTTTTTACAGACGCCCAGAAAAGGAGTTACTGGGTCAGTGTGTGTGAACATTCTTTTTGCAAAAAAAAAAAAAATTTTTTTTGAAGGTCTTAGTACAAGATTTGTGTATGTGTATATGTGATACATTGCTTTTCAAAGATTCATTTTAATTTGCAATGCCACTAACACGGTTTGAGAGTGTCCATTTCATTGGCCCTCATATGCATGTGTAATTTTATCATTTTTTAAAAAGTTGATATTTTACATTACATCATTGCATTGTATGTTGAGTGCATGAGAGAAAGAGAGAGAGAGAGAGATTTGTCTTTGACCTCTTCCCATATATTTCTTGAAATTTTAATATTTTCTTATTGTTTTACATGGGCCATGTAATATAGTATGAGCTGCACATATATTTCTAGGGTTATTTTTTTTTCTATTTAGTTTTCTATGGGCTTTTAAAAAATGTATAAATGTTTTTCATTTCCTTGGGCTCCTTTCTGTTGGTATCTCAAAACTCTCTCCCACTTTCCTCCCTATACTTATTTCCACCATTCCTATCCTACAGAGCATACAACATTTATAATTAATTTCAGTATTCATTTCCATTTTATTTTTACACTTAAACCTATTCAGTGCCCACTCTTGTCTTTTTGCCCCAATGATCTCTCTGTTAGAGGAAGTTTGCCCTTAGGTGGTTTTACCAAGAAGGGCTTAGGGGAAAAATCATCTTGAGTTCTTCAGTGTTCCAAACTGGGTGTGCATGTGTGTGTATTTTAATAGCATTATTCTTGAAGGGCAGCTTGGGGGGATGTAAAATTTTTGGCTCACCCTTCACTTCTGTATCTTGTCGATGTTGCTCGATCCTCTTCTGGTGTTAAAAATGTCATTGTGAAGAAATTTTGAGGCCCACTGCATTTCTTTCCCCTTTAAAAAGTGGCTTGACCTTTTGGTTTTACTCCTCACCAGAATTCCCCTCTCAAATATGTATCTTTAAGATTCAAAAACTTTGGGGCACCTGGGTGGGTCAATAGGTTGAGTGTCCAACTCTTGATTTCAGCTCAGGTAATGATCCCAGGGTCAAGGGATCGAGCCCCACGTCAGGCCCTGTGCTGACCTTGGGGCCTTCTTAAGATTCTATCTCTCCCTCTGCGTCTCTCCCCCAACTCATGTATGCTCTCTCTCTCAAATTAAAAAAAAAAAAAGTTCAAATAATTTACAAAGATGTGTCTTAATGTTAGCTGTTTCTGGCTAGTTATCTGTGGTTCATGGTATAGCCTTTCTTTAAGGACACTCAAGTCTTTCTCTACCCAGGACATTTTTCTTGAAGCACATCGTTAAATATATTAATTTTCCGTTGGTCTGATCTTCTCTTGAGGACTCGAATATAGATGTTGCATGTCCTTTTCCTACATACTATAGCTGTTATTTTTCTAATGTAAGCTTCCTGTTTCTTTAATTTTGTTTGGTTTTTTTCTCTCGGTTGTCCATACCTTCTGCCACGTTTTCCACAGAGGCTGTTCTCCGTGCATTCTTTGCGATTTTTTGCTCATTGCTTTTGTAATTTGGGTTTGTGTCAGGGTTCCTTTTGTATGAAACTTTTCCTTTTGAAATCATTGCAGATGCATATACAACCATAAGAAATAATACAGAGAGATTCCCATTTAACATTTACCCAGATTTCCCCCTACAATAACATGTTACAGAACTGAAATTCAGTACGATACCAGACTATCAAACCACCCAATACCACACCCATAATATTAACGTAGATGCAGTTAAGATATAGGAAATTTCCATCACCACAAAAATCTTTCACATTGCCCTTTTGGAGTCATACCTACATCCTTCTTGACCTCCAACCCCCCTACTGACGTTAACCCTGGTCATCATTAACCTCTTTTTGTTCTCTATCATTTTGTTGTTTATATAATATTATATAAATGAAATTATACAGCACGTAACCTATTAAGATTGGATTCTTTGACTAAGCTTTATTCTCTGGAAATAAGATGTTGCATGTATCAGTAGTTTGTTCCCCTTTATTGCTGAGTCAGATGCAAGCATACAGACATACTGCGGTTTACTTAACCATCTGCCTGCCCAAGGGCATCTGAGTTGGCTTCAGTTTGGGGCGATTAAAAATAAAGCTGCTAAGCATTATTTACAATAGCCAAGACATGGAAGCACCCAAGTGTCCATTGATAGATAAGTAGCTAAGGAAGATGTGATATCTATCTATCTATCTATCTATCTATCTATCTATCTATCTACCTATCTATCTAGAAATGGAATATTATCCAGCATAAAAAGGATGAGATGTATGTATGTATATATTTTGCAGTGGAATATTACACAGGCATGAAAAGGATGAGATCTTGCTATTTACAAGAACATGGATGAACTTAGAAGGCATTATGCTGAGTGAAACACGTCAGGCAGAGAAAGACAAATACCATATGATTTCACTCAAATGTGTAATCTAAAAACCAAAGTAAATGAATAAACAAACAAATGGCAGAATCAGACCTATAAATACAGAGAACAAGTTGATCCTTGTCAGAGGGGAAGGAGGGGTAGAGGAATGGGCAACATGGGTGACAGAGAGTGGAGGGAAAAGGCTTCCAATTATGGAATGAATAAGTCATGGGTATAAAGGTCACAGCATAGGGAATATGGTCAGTGATACAGTAATAGCACTGTGTGATGACAAGTGGTGGCAACACTTGTGAGCATAGCATAATATTGAGAGAAGTTGAATCACTATCTTGTACACCTGAAACTGATGTTGTATGTCAACTATACTCAAACAAACAAAAAAAAAACTAAAAAAAATTAAACTCCTAAAAACATTCATGTATGCTTTTCGTATAAACATAAAATTCCACTCCTCCAGGATAAATACTCAGTAGTGCAATTGCTGGGTCTTATGGTTATGACATTTTTCATTTCCTTTTTTTTTTGACTTTTATTTATTTTTGAGAGAGACAGAGACAGAGTGCAAGCAGGGTAGGAGCAGAGAGAGAGGGAGACACAGAATCTGAAGCAGGCTGCAGGCTCCGAGCTGTCAGCGCAGAGCCTGATGTGGGGCTTGAACTCACAAACAGTGAGATCATGACCTGAGCCAAAGTCGGACACTTAACCGACTGAGCCACCCAGGAGCCCCTGCATTTTTCATTTCTTAAGAAGCTGCCAAACTGTTTCTTGGAGTGGATGTACTATTTTATGTTACCCCTAGCAATGTATAAGTGACCCAGTTTCACTCTATAGCACTGGGTGTTGTCAGTATATATATTTTTAATTTTAACTGTTTAAAAAAATTTTTTTTCAACTGTTTTGATAGATGTGTAGTTATGTTCTTATTGTGGTTTTATTTTGCATTTCCTAACAGATGAGACTGAACATCTTTTTCGTGTGCTCATTTGCCATTTGCATGTCCTCTTCAGTATAATGCCTGTTCATGTCTTTTGCCCATTTAAAGAACTTTTTACTTCAGAATGGCTTAAAATTCATGGAAAATCACAAAGATGTTACAGAGAGTTTCAATACACCCCACATCCAGTTTTCCTCATTATTGGGTATTTTTCATTATTATAGTACCTTTGTCACAATTCATGTATCAATATTGATATATTATTATTCACTTAAGTCTATATCAAGATATCCTTAGCTTATACCTACTATCTCTTTTTTGTTCCAGGATCTGATCCAAGATACCATGTTTAGTCCTTATGTCTCCTTAGGTTATTACTGAGTATAACAATTTCTCAGACTTTCCTTATTTTCGATGACTTTGACAGTTTTAAGGAGGACCAGTCAAATATTTTATATATCATCCCACAATTGGGATTTGACTGATATTTTTCTTGCGATTAGATAAGGGTTATGGGGCTTTGGTGGGAAGATCACAGAGAGCTGAGTATCTCCTTGAGAGCTGAGTATCTACACAAATTATTGGGAATTCTTGTGCATGAGAGCTTTGTGTCTTCTCCCTCAGTTATGTGTTTATTTACTTATTCCGTGATTTATGTATAAGAGTATGAACTCTAGGATATTTATTTTATATTTTGCATTACAGTCCTCTACAACCTTATTAATTTTGTTGCGTTGGCCATTGGAAGCTCGTTCAGGTGGCTCCTGTATCCCTCTGACATGTCTCCCATCATGATAGGTCTGCTTCGTTTTGGTTTGGTTTAGTTAATAGCAGTTCCTTACTTTCTAACATTACAAGATGCTCCAGGATCATATTTTTGTTTCCCACCTGAGTTCTAGAATCAGCTATTCCTTCCGAGATCCCCGGTGCCTTCTGTTGGAGAATGGCATCAAAAACCAAGATCTGGGAGGTACATGTGCTCATTGCTACTGAGGTTATTGGTTCTAGATCGTCAGCCTACAAACCAAGGAAATACATATGTGTGTATGCTAATGCCTATAAGTACATATATCTCAAGACATTTCTACATATAACTATCTGTATCTACATTAGGCTAAACATGAATTCACACTAATGTGTCCAATGCTAATTCATCACCACATATATCATTAGAGCTCCCTGCCCTTCCTCATCTCTAAAATCTCCTTGCAACACTAAGAAATCTGACTCCCATCCATTGCCATCCATTTACTTTATCGTTAATTCTAGCAAACATTTATAGGGTATCAGGGTTATTAACCAGTACCTGTGTAGGAAACTTTATCAACTAGAGTATAACATCTACATACGGGTCCTCTTGTCTTTCATCTTAAGAAGTGCACTCATTTCCACTTGCCAAGATCGATGTCTTCCCCCAACCCCTTGTGTGAGTTGTTTTATATATTTGCCATGTAGTCAGAGTGTTTTGTCACACGTTTCATTCTATTCTGTAATTTGCTGACCTCCTAAATGATTTTTTATTTGAATATAATAAGGTTCATTGTTTGTGCTGCAAAGTTCTATGTATTCTGAAAAATACAGTGTGTTGTACACGCACCATTACAATATCGTACCCCGTAGTTTTGCCAGAGTAAAAATCCCCTATGCTTTTGCATCTCACTCTGCTTCCCGTTAAATACCTGGCAAGCTATGGGGAGCCTGGGTGGCTCAGTCGGTTAAGCGTCCAACTTTGGCTCAGCTCATGATGTAACGGTCTGTGAGTTCGAGCCCCACGTCGGGCTCTGTGCTGCCAGCTCAGAGCCCGGAGCCTGCTTCGGATTCTGTGTCTCCCTCTCTCTCTGCCCCTCCCCTGCTCATGCACTATCTCTCTCTGTCTCAAAAATAAGTAAAAACATTAAAAAAAATTCTTTTAAATAAAGAAAAAAAAGATAAATACCTGGCAAGCTATAGTGTGCCGGCTACTCTGTCTTCGGCCCTCCATCTAGTTCATGTCAGTGCAGTGCCCCCCACCCCCCCTGCCTTGGGGCTGGGTGTTCCAGGCCTCTTGGAGGTTAATGTATGCCAGACAGGAAAATGGGAAGGCTTGTTCTGATCTTCCCTAAAGTGGCACGGAGAAGGCTCCACTTGAAACAACTAGTAGAGATAAAACTCGAGCACGGGTGGCACCCCTTTAGATAACTACATTTTGACCTTACCATGATGCCCTTTGCTCTAGGAAACCTGTGGATTGAGGACTGCCTGGGCAGTGGAGAATAGCTGTGCTGTGCCCGGATCATTTGTCTGCTTGATCGCCTCTCAGTAAGTTAACTGTGTAAACAATATGAAGTGGCTTGCTTCATTTTTCAGTCTCCAAGTGCCTTCTCAGTCCCCCCTCCTCCTTCTAACACAAGTCCTCATCTTTTGCATGTTTTGCCTTTCCCCAAACTGTCATATCACTGGAATCGTGATATCTGTAGACTTTTCATATTGGCTTTTTTCATGTAACAGCATATGACTGAGATTTATCCAAGTCCTTGTTTTTTGGCCTGGTAGCTCATTTCTTTTAATCCCAGAATAATATTCTGCAGTATGGATCGACCACCATTTGTTCCTTCACTTAGCTACCGAAGTACATTTTGGTTGCGTCCACTTTGGGGCAATTATGAGTAAGTCTGCCATAAGTATTCTTGTGCAAACTTCCATGAGGGCAGGACTTTTCAAATCAGGTAAACTCCTAGGAGTACAATCACTGGATCATAGGTTGAGACTGTTTTAGTTTCTAAACAAAAACTGCCCAACTGTCTTTCGAAGTGAGTCTGGCATTTGTGAATTCCCACCAGCAATGAAGTAGAGTTCCTGTTGCTCCGTATCCTCACCAGCAATTGGCGTTGTCAACTTTTTGGATTTAAGCTCTTCTAATGTATGTGTTTCATATCGTTGTTTTGATTTGCATTTCCCTAATGACAAATGATGTGGAATACTTTTTCATAATCGTATTTGTCACCTGCATATCTCCTCTAGTGAGGGGTCTCTTCTGGGATTTTGCCCATCTTCACATGGAGGTGTTTCTTCTCGTCGGATTTTAAGAGTTCTTTGTTTATTTTGAACGGAAGTTCCTTATCATGTATGTTTTCTGCAAATATTTCTCCTAGTCCTAACTTACCTTTTAATTTTCTTAACAGTGTCTTTCGCAGAGCAGCAGTTTTTAATGTGAATAATAACGAAGTCTGTCTTACCAAAGCGTTTCCTCATGGATTGTGCTTTCGGTGTGCTGTCTAAAACCTTTTTACCAAACCCAGGGTCACACAGACGGTCTCTAATGTTTCCTTCTAAAAGTTTGTGTGTGATACATTTTCAGTTGATTTTTGTGTAAAGTGAAGGTTGGTCTCTAGCTTTATCATTATTATTATTAATTATTATTATTTTGCCTATAGACCTCCATTTTTCTAGTACAATTTGTTGAAAAGATTATCCTTTCTCCACTGAAGTGTCTTTGCACCTTAGTTTAACATCGCTTGACTATACGTCTGTGGGTCTATTTCTGAACTCTTTCCTATTGCGTTGAAGTATGTCCCTGTTCATCCACCAATATCACACTGTCTTGATCATTTCACCTTTGTATCTGGTCTTAAAATATGGGCCCACTAGCTTTGCTGTTCTTCAGTATTGCATTGGTTTCTCCAGGTCTTTGTCTTTTCCTATAAACTGTAGAATCAGTTCGTCTATGTCTACATGTAGCACAGGTATGTAATATTCGGAGTTTTTCGTTGTGATTCGTGGGAGGAAAAGCGAACGCCACATCTACTACATTTTTGCCATAAGCGAAAGTCCATCCCAATTTTTTTGTGTTTATCTTTCACGTCTAAGCACCATCCATGCACACCACATTTTATATCCTCTTTTTTATATCTCAGTGTCTCCCCTAAAGTCTCGCATTTATGCTTTGCATAACGTTCTCACATTCATGCGGGTGTTATTGCATGTTTCTTTATGGTCTTCTTGGAGGTGATTGCTAGCTCACATTTACACAACACTCAGTGATATTTTTGTTTGCAATTATTCTCTGTTTCCCGGCAATATTTTATGGTAAAGGCGTTTTTGCCTGTTGAACCGTTTGCCGTTCTTCGCCGGAGATTTCATGTTACATCTTTGTGTCGATACCGTTCTAGAATTTTTCTTATCACTCCTCACCAATTGAGTGGTTATTTGCAAGAGATTTGCTGTGGTGTGAGAGGTCAGGATGGGGACGTCCTCCAGGTTCACAGCAACGAGAAAGCTGTCTCCCCTGTTGCCACAGAGACAAATATGCAAATATACCCTTCCTGAACAGGTAACACATCAGTGGGATTATGGGTAGAGGCCCACCGCATCTACTTCTCTGAATGAAACCAGGTCAGAGTTTTTCTACTGCCAGTCCTGTCTGTTTCATTTTCTGCCCACTTACTGCTTATACAGGATATGAAACTGTTTTCACCACAGGGTGAGGCTCTCCTTTTCAGGAAATGTGTTATTGTTAACCCTTTCTGGTAGTTACTATTGCCAAGGCCTCTCAGGAACGCCTTTATTTTTGAAACTCTCCTCACCTTTTCCCACTGTAAGCTGTTTTTGGCAGATCAAATATATGTCTCAGGGTTATATCGACGTCTTAGCTTCATTGAAAATGGAGTTTGCACACATTTCCACCCTCCTCCCTGTCTTCGTCTTGCTGTTATATGAGCTGCAAGAAGAGAAGGTTAAAAAAAAAAAAAAAAAGTGCTGACTTAGGGAGACATTTTCCTAGTGGAAATTTCCAACCTGCATTTATTGAGTACCTAATGTTTCAATCTTTCATTTTCATACTTCAAAAGGATCAAAAGAAGATGTAGATTGGAAGAGGAGACAACAAAGAACATGTTGATAGGGTTTGTTCAGGGGTAACAATTTTCAGTTGGCAATTTAGCCTTCATCAAAATACTTTCTAGAAAATTCACAGAAAAATTTTGCGAGTTAACTAGGCGTTGTCTCCAGTTCATTCTTTGACTAGCTGGTGATTTCAGGTAAAGCGCCTTCAAAATTTCCACATGAAGCATTTATTATATGTTGGAATGAAGTTATAAATGCCCTATACACTAATTGCTATTACTTCTCATGAACTCCAACATAATGCTTATGTTGGAAGACTGAACTGGTGTGTGCTTATTTTAGAGTTTCTGTTTTATAAGGAAAGAAACGTTCTGCACATATAATGGTGCTATGTAATTTGACTGAATCCATCAGACACCTTGTCATAGAGGGCTTTTTATAGGTCCTTCTGTGACAAAATGGGACTTTGGCACACATCAAGAGGTGCCACTTATTTTTCATTATTGATTCTAGGATTGCTACTTCCCTACGTCTTTCAGGGGGCAAAATACAAGAGTTTATACGCTTTATTCATCCACAACTATGCTCTGGGTCCAGCCCACTATTAAAACTTCGGAAGCTATAGAAAATTGAACATGGTAGATAAAGGTCATCTACGCATGTTTGTGTTTTTTTTTCCTCACTCATGCCACACTGTTAATATTTTAGAGCATTTCCAGTCAGTCTTTTTCTGTGCATTCTGTGCATAATTGGCACCATGCTCTCCGTGTAATTTTTTGTTTGCTTGGTTTTACTTGGTTTAATAGTAAATGTTCCTAAACGTTACTTAAAATCGTTACACATATCTTTGAAGTGATTGCATAAAATTCTTATTGAATCTGGTTGAAAACACACAAGGTAGACAATAAGAAAGCAAAGACGCACCACCCTTGGGTAGCAAGTTGTGTCATAAAAATGTCAGTCATCCAAAACTTAATATGTAAGTAAATGATAATCTCAGAAGTCCAGAAGTTCCTTTAAAGTGTTTTTGGAAAGAGTGAAGGAAAAAAAGGTGAAATGCTCTCGATATCCACACGGAAGAAAAAATGTTCAGAATATCTAAAATGGCATTATAAATTGCAAGAGGTGATTTATTTCTAGAAATTAAAATATACTGTAATTTAGTATGATGCTCAAAATATTCAGATATTAGCATAAAACAGACATATATATATGGAAAAATACGCATGTGTATGCTTAGAAAATTAAACTATAATAAAGTTGGTTCTTTGATTCAGTAGAGACAGAGTGGTTTATTTACTAAATGGGCTTTCACAACTGGCTATCCATCTGGAAAAATAGCGATCTTGGATGTCCATCTTATACAATAAACAGAAATATATTCCCGAAGGATCAAAAGGTTAATTTAAAAAAAAAACCTGATAATAAAATTTAGGAAAATGTTTTTATAACCTTGGGGTGAAGGAAAGTAATTTCAGCAAGACAGAAAACTCGGGCCGTAAAAGAAACATTTAAATCTAGAAAGGTATTTTCGCAATTTAAAGTACACCACAGGGGGCGCCAGTGTGGTTCTGTTGGCTCAGGCAGTTAAGCGGTTAAGCGTCTGACTTCCGGCTCAGGTCATAATGTTGGGGTTCGGGAGTTTCAGCCCCACATTTGGCTCTATGCTGACAGTTCAGAGACTGGAGCCTGCTTCCAATTCTGTGTCTCCCTCTCTCTGCCCCTCCCCTGCTTGCTTTCGATCTCTCTCTCTCTCTCTCTTTCTCAAAATAAATAAATAAACTTAAAAAAAATATTGGGGCGCCTGGGTAGCTCCGTCGGTTAAGTGTCCAACTTCGGCTCTGGTCGTGATTTCATGGTTCCTGAGTTCCAGCCCCATATCAGGCTGTGTGCTGACAGCTTAGAGCCTAGAGCCTCACTCGGATTCTGTGTCTTCCTCTCTCTGCCCCTCCCCTGCTTGTGCTCTCTCTCTCTCAAAATAAATAAAGTTACATTAAAAAAAATAATAAATAAATAAAAGTACATCACAAACCAAGTAAAAAAATGATAAGCTGGAGGAAAATGTAACACATGCAACCAAAAAAGAGTATTAGCCATAACATTATAAAATACCTACGATTATATGAGCAAAAGGTATGTGCCCCAATAGGAAAATGTCCGTAGGATGTAAATAAGCCATGGACAGAAGTGGAAATTCAAAAGGTCAATAAGTATATGAAACGATGTTTATTTCATTAGTAACAATAAGATACTACTTTCACCCCATCACCCTGGCAAAAAATGGAATAAACTGCTATTGAGTACATGGGAGGAGGGCATTTTTTATACTTTGCTGGTGGGAAAGTGTATTGGTATAGACCTTTAAAAAGTGATATAGAAATCTGCATTCCAAATTAAAACAGCATCCCCTTTGCTCTAGTAACTTTATTTGTGGGGATCCTCCCTATCTAAAGCACTCCTATGTAGTGATACCTATAGGGATGTTTATTTCAGTACACAGAGGTAAAACAAAAACAAAAACCTCCTGCGGCACCCCCCCCCCAAAAAAGAAGACTTGTAATCACCCTGAAGGCCAATAAATGGAAGCATGATTACAATAAAGTATGTTTCATCATTTTATCCAGCTAGCAAAAAAAATGAATGATTGAGAGATGTGGTGCCCCATAGTCCATTACATAGGATGTTCAGTGAGAAAAGCCACTTATTGAGAAATGTCTAAAGAATGATCACATTTATGTAAAAATAAGCAATGACCAAGATGATCTCTGCATGTGAATTTGCACATATTACCTGGGTATAGGGGAAGGTGAGGACTCACGAATAAATAGGCTAATCTTAGGGGGGTGAGAATGAGGTAAGAAATCCCAAGGCAGTAACAAAATGGAAACATATTGATTGTATGTTTTATAAAATGTAGACTATCAAATTCTATTTTTTTGTAACTTTGTACAAATTGCATATGCATGCAAAAGTACTAAAGTTTTGTTGGTACAAATGGAAATGTGGATTGGGTGATGAAATTCCAGAGAATTTTCCTTTGGGTTGTCATTGTTATTTTGATAGCAGGTTTGAGTTAAATTATTTAAAAATAATATTCATTCTTATAACCACACAGTGTTTTACTTGTGTCCAAAATTTGTGCTACGAACAACTTGGCATGTAAATCATCCACATTTCAGACCATATTCTTAGAAATGGTTTCAAAAGCATAGGTATAAGACTAAAACACACAAACACTTTGAAATTTCCCAGTATCTGTTGCCAAATACTTTTTAGAAATTATTTCTACCATACTGCTCAGGTTTTAAGAGAACAATGCTTCCAAGTTTTGCCTACTTTTACTCCTCTCTTAGTTTCTAACTTGATCATGTTTTTCTTTCATTTTCTGGGGGGTTTCTCATTTTGAAAATTCAAATAATAACGTACACACACCTAAAAACAATTGTAATCATTTAAATTTGCAATGCATTGAACTAAAAAAGACAAGCTGTAGTAAAAGTAATGAATAACCCCCTGATCTAGACAAAAGCTATGCTAAAATTTTGATCTCTGTCTTTTCCACCATACCATGCTGGCACAGTCCTTATCGAGGGGGAATTGGCAATATTTAACAAAATTACGTATGCATTTACTTTTAATCTGGCAATCCTATTCCTGAGAACGTACCCCAAAGTACAATGGTACAAATATGAGATGATGTACGCATTGGGCTATTCTCTGTCACATTGTACGTAATGGCAATAAGTGTAAATTCTTGTAATGGGCCAGCAAAAAGAAATGAAGAAAAGATAAATATACAAATGGAGAATGATCTGTAGAATATTTTGCAAAATGATCGTCATATTCTTTAGGATAAGTGTCAATATGCCCCAAATATTACAGGGTACATACTTCTACTAGAAAATCTTGTTTATATGAAATTCAAATTTACCTGAGCATCTCGTATTTTTATCTGCTAAATCTGATGACCCTGTTTGGGAAGGAGACTCTGAGCCAGAATTGAGTGTGCAGAATGTTTATAGCGGCGTCCCTGGGATCAGCACCTGTGAATACAGGAAAAGACTGGGCAGGGGAAGAAGTTACGCACTGAGAAGCCAAACAACAATTTCAGGTGATTCCACAAGGAGCTCTAAAAGTAAAATGATCCATCGGTGTGCTCTACTGGGACATTGGCAGGTCTCTTTTATCTTCTTCCTCAGTCATTGGGGATAGTCAAGGCAGCTTTCTATGGGTGAGGCACCCCCAAAGGGGCAGACACCTGAAGATCATCTATTTATATCATTCCCAGCAGCCAAGCGAAAGGTCCTGTTTTGAAGGGGAATCTACGTGACTCATTTCTGTTTCCCTCACAATGAGGAAAGCAAAGTGCCAAAAAATATAACGTATGCTCCCTTTGATTTTCAAAGGCATAAAACACAATATATGGGGCACTTGATTATATTTTGTGCAAGTTAATAGTAAATGTGCATTCACGTTCATAAAAATGGTTAATAAAGGCAAAAAGAAGGAGTAGGGCAATAGAAGAGAGACATCACTGAGTATACTTTGTTCAATAGTTTTGACTCTGGTTGTAAATTTTTTATATTATCAAAAAATGAAATTATAGACACGAAGCAAAAACGACCTACAAAGTTAAACTGAAATAAGTAAATCTTTATCAAGCGTAGGAGACGTAATAACCAAGAGACAAAAATTACTTCAAGTCATTCTAGAATAGGATTTTGACTATACAACCTTAGTTGGAGGCATTTTCAGGTCAAAAACTTTAAGGACTGCAAAATATTTTAAACTTCATTATTACCGGGATCGTTATTTGACACTATAGTACATACATTGCAGGATAAATAATTATGCTCTTATTGTTGAGAACCTGAATTTTCAGTGTGAGGAAAAAGGAGACAATCACTAAAATCAAAGAATATAAGTAAATATTCTGCAACATTATATTTGAAATGGAAGTATGAGAATGGCTCATTAAAAATAATTTTTTTTTCTAGTTCTATGCATTGCAAAGCCCCAGAAAAACTGACAGGCTAGTTGTCATGAGTACTAACTGTTCAGGTTATGGTCTCTACCTACCATTCTTCTCTAAAAGGAACTTGGAGCTCCTTGAGGAACCTGTTGTATGAAGAAGCAAGGTATTCTTCCCAAATTAACATGGTTGCATGAAGACAATATAGGAACCAAAACCCAACTTTGAACAGTGGGAAATAAAGCAATTTTTTTCCTGCCTTTTCCCTTCTAGGAACTGGCTAGTTCAAATATACAGGTTTTGGTCTAAAGCATATAGATGTCGAAGCCCTTTCTTCTGCAAGATTTGAGAGGGATTAATTTGAAAGAAAATTAATTTGAGAGAACATCGGAGAAAAAAAGGAGTATTTCAACCATTCTCTAGTTTGTAACATGAAGGTTGTTGTTATTTTGTTGGTTTATGTTTTACTTCGGAACATGTGAAAATGGACCCTTCCTGCTTTTTCCTATTTGACCTATCCCCAGCCCCCCTTTTCCATGCTTATTTTCCAATTGGTAACTTCCCTTGATAAGTCCTTTCCATAGAAGATTAGACAGGGGGAATCCCAAAGTCTAAACCTGCTATGTTTTTAAATAGTTTTCATCAACACTTTTTACGTGTAGTTTTTATACTTCTCTGAAAATCATAAACTAATAAAATAATCAATTACATACAGAGCTCTATTACTCCTCCGGTGCCTACAATGCGTAATGTACCTTTGTTACATCTGTTGACCATCCTGCTTGGTTTAAAGTGTAGGTGTATTTTTATAATTGTTTTCCCTTAAAAAAAAAGTGAAAAAAAAAAAAAAAAACCAACCCTATGGTCCTCTCAAGCCTAACAGGTAAAAGCAAGAAGTCACATTGGGAAATCGCTTTCATTTTTATAAATGCTATCATTAATCATTTGCGGAATAAAACTATGGCGGTGACCCCTCATGTTCTTTCAAGTTTCCACACCCACTTTCTGTATGAATCGGGGTGTTAAGTCCTGGTGTCAGTGCCAATTCTAACTTAGAAATTACATTCTTCCCACTCAGAAATTCCTCCTGGTGTTTCAACAGGAGAAATTATTCTTCATTTTCCCTCCTGAAAACTGTTGTGTAATGTTGCTGGCAGAGAGAGGATGTTTGGTTCCACCCCAAAGGCAGCTGGATTTCAGTGGAGTTGAGAGCAGTATCTATATATAGAAGGCAAAAAGCCTTGGGCTAACTGTAGATGAAAAGCACTCGAGATATGTAAGGTATTATTACTACGAAAGCATTATGATTTTAAGTTTGCTACAAGTTGCAACAAGCCTATAAAATCTGCCCAGCAGTATTGTAGCAAGACCTGCTTTGTGCTTAGGTTTTCACCTGTAACCGTTTGCTTCTCCTGTATCAACGCTACCTGTCCCTGTTTATTAACCAACATAATTTGAGGCATTTTGATTTTTTTCTTTCTACTCTAGATGTCCTTGACGGGGAGTGAAATGACCAGTAAAACCCTTGGTTAAAGCTACACCATTTGGGTACCACTAAATAAAGAAGCAGATAGCAAGCCTTGCCCAGAGATTTAAAAAAAAAAAAAAAGAAAGAAAGAAAGAAAGAAAGAAAGAAACTAGGAATAAAATAATCTACTCCAGTCATACTGAGTCTTTAACACGATTCTGTTGCTACCTGCTGATTTAATCAATCCTTTTCAGTTAAAAAATAGAAATCAGAGCGTAATACGTGTGATGAAGAATTTTAATAAAATGCATTGGGACTTTTTTGTGCTTAATTGGGAATGAAAATGATCTGACGGTGGCTAGTGTACCTTTTAAAACCTCTCAAAAAAGGAAAACCAAATGGTATGTATGCATCAAAGCCTGTTCGTAGTTCTCTATGTCTATTAAAATATAGAAGCCTTGGATGCTTTCCTCCTTGCAATCAGAGAGGTAAATATGGGTCAGTCTGATAACCTGAGGCCAGACCTTTAGTTGTGGTATTTTGATCTCCATCTCCAAGAGGATCAAATAATTTTGTTCTCTGGACACAAAGCAATCAGCTCACTCTCAAACCGGAAGTGAGCAGCAGAGAAAAGGGAGTGGGCAAATTATCGTAAGTCCTTTTCCAGTGTCACTGGCAAGGAGAAGCACTTATGCTTCTGTCTAGCAGGGGGCCAACAATAACTCTAAACAAAAGACACATGTTAATCAATAGGTCATGAAATATCCCCGTTCCCAGTCAGAATAAGGAACAAGCACACTGTAAGTTGCCTTTTCTCTCTCAGCAAAAGGTGGTAGAATTCAGATTTTCTAATTAGGGTCCTAGAAAATAAGGGTGTTTTTTCCTACTAGCAATTGTGATCTGCTAGAGCTTTCTATGCTGATGGAAATGTTCTACATCCAATGAGGTAGTCCTATCCGCATGTGGCTAGTGAACGCTTCTGAAACTAGTTTTATGCAATTTCAATTAATTTTAATAACCACCCACAATTTTATTTGTTTTTTCTTTAACGTTTATTCATATTTTGAGAGACAGAGCAGAGTGTAAGTGGGGGAGGGGCAGAGAGAGAGGGAGATACAGAATCGGAAGCAGGCTCCAGGCTCTGAGCTGTCAGCACAGAGCCCGACGCGGGGCTCGAAATCACAGACCGTGAGATCATGACCTGAGCTGAAGTCGGACACTCAAACGACTGAGCCACCCAGGCGCCCCATCACACACAATTTTAATAGTGGCCAACATATGGGCGAACACAGTGCAGGCATCAGGGAATAGGTTAGCCAAAGTAGTGGGTGTCTCCAACCAAGACGGTATCTGCTTCTCCTAAGGAAAGGCTGGGCCATGCACCGTGATAGGCAAGGTGATGCACGCATAAGAGCAAGGGAAAATGGAGTCTGAGCATCTACGTTCAAGTGCTGACAGTCCACCCTTTGAATAGCTTTTTCTTTAAGGCTGGATTCCTGTAGAGTAGGAGTAATAATGCTTACTTTGTTAATCCATTGGGAAGATTAACGGAGAAAACATTCCTAGGATGACTAGAAAAGGACCTGCCATCTAAGAGGTGCTAATCAAATATTAATACTTCCACAAAGTCATTGCAAAGACGTTCATGATGGAAGACCTGGGCCTAAACTGGGCACAGCCATTAGCCAGAGAGCATTTAATTGTTGCAGGTGTGGGTGGTCTCCTGGGAACCCAGCCAAAATGTGTAAAGTCATTCAGAGGTTCGATTTATTCCATTTACTCCTTTAACATACAGTCCGGGGCCAGGTTGCAAACAGCACTCTGGTAGGCACTGTGACGGTGACAGAGATGTAGCAAGAGCACTTTTGGCTTTTGAGTTCTTGGGGTATGTATTTGAGGACAGTTGCGTGATTATGTGAGTTGGAAGGCCACAGCCATGGTTTGTCAATCGTGACAATTTTGACTAATGGCATGATCTACATGGTAATGGGTGTCAAAAACAGAGCTACCTCATTAGTGGCAATAGCTCAATGTATCTTCTTTTTCTTCACTCTTGTCCCTTATTGATCTTAAGCTCCTGAAGGACAGATACAGTGTCTTAACTCGATTTACACAGTGGCGGAGTTGACGTTCTGTGTTTTGAAAAATTCCTATGGATAATGGGAAAGTCTAACAAGTGTCAAACTATTCTGGAAGGACACCAATGATAGTCTCTTTGGAGCCATGATTGTCCATGATGAGTTTCAAACTAGCAGTGTGATGCCCAGGCAAAACGAGGTAAGCTTTTAAACAAACATCCAGACCCAGGGTCACAATCTGTAAGAGTTAGGAAGGTTATTCACCGTGGAGAATCACCCTGGCTGCTTGCCTCTGTGCTTAGGGAGAAGAACCGCACGATACCATTGGCAAGAGGGTTTTGAAGCAGCCTGGAAAACGTGAGTGAAAATCGCAGCCTTATGCTATGAGGTCAACAATTTAAATTCAAGCCAGACATACAATGACAGAAGCCCCACCGATTGTCAAGGTCCCTGGCATGCCCTGTCTTCCATTTCAAAGTCAACAACTCTCTCTGGCTCTCTCATTTCAAGAGGGGAGTTGGTTTATCAGCCACTTCTACCCCCTGGGGGGTTTACTTCGCGCCACTGGAAACAGAAAGTATGCGCTGTTAAGGCTATCTTCTATTTGTGAAGGGATTTAACTTAGTTTTTAAGTATGTGAAATGAAAAAAAAAAAAACCCGCTGGAACTTTAGTAGAATATGTGATAAATGAGGAGAAAACCAATGAAATAGAGATTGTATATTATACTCTGTTACCAACCAGTTTAACTAGAGGTGCGGCAGGAATTAGACTATGATTCATCTCATGTTAAGTTTTTGGCAGATGGGGAATTTGGAGGTGTCAGTTAAGCCCCATGTAATTAAAAAATGATTTCTGAAATTTGGAGTAGCAATGGCTATTAATTGATTCAGATGCTCCGTTCTCATGGAAAGTCCTAGTGTAGGTGCACGAGGGAAGTTTGACATCCTGAATCTTTGTAGTGGATATACTATGGTAGAGGGAGGTAGCTTGGAAGAAAATGTCCAAAGCATTTTTTTTAGTTAATGAAAAAAAATTGACGCACAAAAAATCCAGGCATGAGGCACTTGATTTCTCATTTGGGATGTATTTCAGGAAAAGATGGCATCGTGCCTTCCCCATCAGGATTTGGTAACCATTCCACTATTCATGAACAGATGCCTTGGTCAGATCCCCAAGTGTAAGTGAATTCATTAAAAGATCTAGGGAATTGGGGTATTAATTCTAAATCATTACATATTATAGATTTTCTGGAAACAAGTAGGGGGACATGGCAACGAGAGGAAATAGTAGAGATTGTATCTAACTCTTGGCCAGAAGTTGGTCTCATGAGATCACCAATAGAGTTCTTTTTAGCATAAGAATTAAACTCTTTGGAAAAAAAAAAAAGATTTAAGCAGTTATTGTCACAGTTGGAAGGTTGATATAAGACAAAATCGAATCATGAATGCAGCGTGCCATACAAGGGAAATAATCTAGTGGATAGAGGAATGTGCACAAATCAGTTTGTCTTTTGCATACTTCAAAAAGGAAAGTCTTCCCATATAATTTTTATAAAGGAGACTTCCTGTAGAATACTTGAAATGATGCTGTTTGTAACTGTAAGTAGTGTTCTCATCCTATCGTGGCGTATTTTGTATTGGGGCTTAGTTGCTCTCTTACCAGATTTTTATTTTTTCACTCAGACAGTTTGGCACTGGTTGATGTGTAGGTGGATATATTTTTCTCACCTGCACAATGAACTCGAAGTTATTTTGGGAATCATTTTCATTTTCAGCTATTATGATGATACCATACTTGGGAAAATTCTGTTGAGTTGAAGAGATTCTGACTAACTGAGGGCAAAATGTAACAATCAGGTCACGCGAAGAACTTCAAAATAGCACCGAAATTGTTTTATCCAGGCTATGGTTTTTGAGTACACAGGTTTTAGGGATATGCTCTTTCTTGAATTATGGCTATGAGGTCCATCCTAATCGCCCTACAAGGACGATGTGAAATGCTTCTGCCTACCTCAAATGACTTAATATCATCAAGATATAGGAGTTACTTGGGGCGCCTGGGTGGCTCCGTCGGTTAAGCGTCCGACTTCGGCTCAGGTCATGATCTCGCGGTCTGTGAGTTCGAGCCCCGCGTCGGGCTCTGTGCTGACAGCTCAGAGCCTGGAGCCTGTTTCAGATTCTGTGTCTCCCTCTCTCTCTGCCCCTCCCCTGCTCATGCTCTGTCTCTCTCTCTCTCAAAAATAAATAAACGTTAAAAAAATTTTTTGAAAAAAAAAGATATAGGAGTTACTTGAAGTGTGTGTAGGAAATTTTATTGTAGAACATGACTGAAGTGTATTATAAAAAAGATATCTTGTTCTGTAATGAAATCCTCATTTAACATTTGCTACAGTTAAGCCTGTTTCTGTTTGTCTGTTTTGTTATTGCTTGTTTGTTAATTCCCTACCCACAAAAGCAATGCAGTGATGGATGCTTTCTTTTGTAAATAAAGTTGTGTTAGAACATAGAGACCCATTGGTTTACAATTGTCTATACCTGCTTTTGCATTACCATGGCAGAGTTGAGTCATTGTGACAGAAATATCCAACCTCCAAAGTCTAAAATGTTTCTCAACCTCTACGGAAGAATTTTTCTAAAATTTGTTCTAATGTTTATTTCTTTTTAAGGGAGAGAGAGAGAGAAAGAGAGAGAGAGGATGGAGTGTGAGCAGGGGAGGTGCAGACAGAGAGGGAGACACAGAATCCAAAGCAGGCTTCAGACTCTGAGCTGTCAGCACAGAGCCTGATGTGGGGCTCGAACTCACGAACCGTGGGTTCATGACCTGAGCTGGAATCGGGCACTTAACCGACTGAGCCACTCAGGCTCCCCTACAGAAGAATTGTTCTAACTCATGCTGTCAAAGACAGATTTTTATTTGTTTGGTTTTATTTTGTTTGGGGGGGGTTTCTTTTAAATAGAAACTGCCATAATTTCAGGAATGCAAAATTTAGTCCGACCCTCCTCCCTACTGCTATCTCTAAAATGTAGTCTGAGAAAATCTACTCACGCACCTTCTAATTTCTTTATTAAAAATCTAGTCCTTGCTCTATGAATCAAAGTTAGCTGTGGAATTCTGAGGAACAACCATGACTAGCATCATCCCATATGCTTACTTTCTGGCCTTGAATGTGAACATAAAACCTTGATATGGGGCAGCTGTATTGAGCCGTGTGGGAAAGCCTCAGGAAACAGCAAAAATACCAGTCCTGATATTTTCAATTTTTGCTAATGAGTCACAAGCCAGCCTATCTAATATAAGACGGTCATTTGAACTCTTGTAAATCTTATCTTTGGGGGGTGGGGCAGAAAAAGAGAGCAGGGGAAGGAGTGTTGCCCCAATTCAATCTGAAAAAACATAGGCGGTGGGCATGACAAACGCATTTTGCTAAATTACGACTATTCTGTGTAAACGAACGTAGTTGCCTTTATCTCCTTCTATACCCTTTTCCTTCATTCACCTATTTGACTAGTATTTATTGTTGAAGCCTTTAATCTAGTCTCCAAGGATGGCTACCCACCATTCCTTCCTTCCCTGTGCATTCATACAGTGGGGTCTGGACTGCCTTCTCTTGAATCTAGACTGGCCTTTGTGGTTTGCCTTGACCGATTAAACGCAGCGGAATCAACATTTGGGGACCTGCGAGGCCCAGGCCTTTAAACGACTGGCAGATCTTTCTTGAAGCAAAAAGAAGAGAGTGATTCAAGGAGGGAGGGATACTCAATGGGCTCAAATGCTGCTGACCGATCCAGTTGGAAGATGAACAGGAACTTATCGATTGGATGCAGTAAGGTGGCCATCATTCATGACCTGGATTGTAGCGATCTCTGCAGAGCTTTCAGAGTCAAGTCCTGATAGAAAGTGTATTCAAGAAAAAATGGGAAGAAAGAAAGAAGTACAAATAACTTTCTGATCTCTTCATGAAAATCCAAGAGCAACTGGAGGAGGGATGATGATAGGTGGAGAGTGGTTGTTTTAAGGTGGCAGAAATAGAGTCAACTTATCTAAATCTCGTAATACGACTCTTAGATTTAACCCACCATTTAAGACAGCATGGCCTCCCTGTGAAAACACAATTCCTAACAGCAAGGTTAATGCTTGGCATGTGATGTCTTGGCAAATTATCTTCCTTGTATTTCAGTGTCTTCGTTTCTAACGTGAACACAAATGATCATTTTATAGAACAGTTGCCCTGATAACATTTCTTCATGTGTTTTTTTTAAGTTTGATAGTTCTCATGGTTGCAGCTTGTGCTATTTGAACTTGGTAGAAGATATAAAAATTGATGTCAAAAACATTATTTTAATAAATACGGTTTTTCTATATGTAAGGGAAACCAAAAAAAAAGTAATTCTTCGTTCTTGGGATTTCCCCAAATTTTGGAGGAATATGTAAGTTAAAGAATGGAAGGAGTAAATGTGGGAGATGAAAATATTCAAAACAAAACTATACACGTGTTTATTGTTTATTCTATTCCATCAAGATATTCTTTTAATTAATTTTTATTAACTTCACCTGTTTATGCCACTGCACTTAGTGAAAAATACGTTACCATATTTTAGCATGGTCAGGCCATATCTTGGGTAGAGTGACTGGTAGTAATTTAGACTGGAAAGGCTAAGTGCCGATGTCAATGAAAAACCATCTCACGTCTACAGTTGGAACTACATATCCTAGGAATTACATGTTTGCATGCTGTTTTTATTATGTTTGAGATCGCCTCTGAAGACAGTAGTTTCGAAAAGTCAATCCTCTTTGCTCTTTTGACAAAACTGTATTAAAAAAGGAATGGATAAATGAGGAGAATATTTTGAACTTAAAAGATTCAAATTAACTGAATAAATATTTATAATCATTTTGATACATTCTTTAGAATTATGCCCCTTTTGGCATAATATTTTGTAATATTTTGTGTACAATTTCAGGTTCATTTCATGTTGGCACCTGTTCTGGGTTCTCAATGGCACAACATGTGTTTTAGGCAAGTGCCAGTAATGTGTGTCTTTCATGGTACTTGTAGGGATATTCTTCTTGTAATTGCAAGGCGGAAGTTGTCTGTCGTCCAATGATATGTGCATAATTGTCTCTGTTCACTATAGCCAAAGTTTGATTGTCAGCAGTATTGAGGATTATGTTCTGGTTCCTTTTTATTTTAATAATTAATTACATTTTCTTCTAATAAAGGGGACTTGGAACAGTGACTCATGTTTTTTTCAAGCTTGCTTGTTTCAGTGTCCTGGTATTAAGCTAAAATGTATCCCCTTTCAAAGTATGGGACTTTTAACGGTATCAATTAAAATTGCACTTTATTTTTGTTACACAAAAGCAACCTCACTGACCCATTATGACAAATGTACGTGGCAAAAATTTGACAAATTTTGTATAAAATAGTGATCTCTTTTCAGTTCCCAATAGACCAATGAGACAATATAAGATTTATTGGTTAGTTCTTACTACATGCCAAATATTCTCCTCTTGCCTCCAGAGAACCCTACTATTTCCTTTCCATGAGTGCTAAGCCCTTTTGCTCACAAATATCAAGCTCCCTCTGTCCTCTGTCTAGAAAGAAGTAGGTACATCACCATCTAGGCTAGCTCTTGACATGTTGCCAGTTGATATGACTTTATCTTGGAAACTTGTGTCTTCTTTCTGAAAATTTAAAAAGAGGACTAAAAGAGGTTGAAGATCTTAACCGTAATAATGGCTCTGGTTTTTGAACAGTTATTCTGTGACCAACACCACATGATGTGTTTTCCATCCTGGATCTCCTTCAACGTCTCCCCATCCTGAATGGAGGTAGGTACTATTTTATTTTCATGAACTGGAGGCTCAGAGAGGTTATATAACTTAGGGTCACACAGAACATCACAGAAGACAGAAGCATAAGTTTATCTGGCTTCAAAGCCCCTCCAAATAAATAATGTGCACATGGCCTCCCTCAAGGGAGGATTCACTAATGGCAGACATCTGGGGCTTTGCAGCTTTGGAAGATTCCCACTTTGCAAGAGCATGGCTCTGCCCCCCACCAGAAGACTCACAGAACCATCCTGAAGAATGTGTGAGGGGAAACAGAAGAATTAAAAGCTGAGGCTCTGGCGTGGTTATACCTGTGTATGTAGTCTGACTCACTACCAGCTTCATGACCCTGACCTAAAAACTCAATTCCCATTACCCCATTGTAGAGTGGAAATAATGACAATATGAATCTCACAGGGTTGTTGCAGGATGAAAGAAGATCAAACCTGTGCTAATTTTGACTGAGTTCAGGTGATGATGGGGCCATACCAGATGAAGACAATACAAACAAATGAAGGATTCAAGTAGCAGAAGTCATGGGAGCATGGGGTGGTGAGGAGATAGAGGCTTTGGGGTCGGGTAGAGTTGAATTCCCTTCACAACGTTCGTGTTGCACGTTATGGGATCTCCACTGAAGCTTTTGCTTAGAAAAGGTAATTCCTATCTCTTTTTGATGAAATGTGATTCAAGCAGGAACGGAGTAGAGACTGAGTGGAATGTGTTTGAGAAAAGCTTGAATATCTGAGTATTACTGTGATAGATTCTTCAGTAGTACGCCATTTTATGGTCTGTGCTGTGAATATCTGTGATAAATTTTTATGTTCACTCGGTATTGATACGTTTTCTGGGTTCCAAAAAACTGGTACGCCAGTTTTTAATTCACGTTACAAAGCTCAACGTAACATGGTTTCAGCTTTGGGCGAGTCCATAAAACTCTATGAGCCTCCGTTTTTTCACATTAAATTGGGACATTAATATGAGATAGTATATGTAAAGTGCTTTGTGCAATGTTTAGCGCTCAGTTGATCGCAACAAATGGTTGGCTGTTTTACTATTTTTCATAAAACCTTTATCACTTGTTTATCATTCTTGCAACAAGTTGCCTGAGTACCTACTATACTCCACAAGCAACGCTAAAGGGTGGGGAGAGAGTGGTCGCCGAAATAGCCCTTTTTTTTAGAGGTAGAGAAAAACATATAAGCCATTAAATAGAATGATTTAAGTACACGTTCATGAGAAGAGCTGCTTAAACAATCCGACGCGAAAGGATAATTTGGTGCCTTTCTCTGAAGAGATGATACCTGGGCTGAGGTTTGAGAGATGGAAAGGAGTGAGCCAGGCACAAAACTAGGTGCAAAGTTCTGAAGGTGGGGAAGAGCTTCACTGTTCGGTCTCTGAGTAAAGCAAAACCCTGAGAGAAGTTGGGACTGGATGCAGGGAAGTGGGCTGGGTGGGCTGTACAAGGTTTGCTCAAGAGTTGGATTTATTCTGTGTTTGTAGAATAGCCGCTCATGAGTTATCTGCTGGGTAGAGACGCCATTGAGTATTTTTTCCAGATGGCTTTGGTAGCACTTGGGACAGAATGGATCAGAGGAGGCATGGTGGACAAGTGCTGAAGTGGGAGGGGTTTGCAAGTGAGTGCAGGTACATCGTGATAATGGCTTGGGTTCAGATACTAACGGTGGGGCTGGTCGAAAACCTTTGGGTCTTTGGAAGTGGAATGCACAGGACTTCTAGATGGATTGGGTGTGTGGATGCACCCGAGACTCCTTTCTGATCGTTTTTTTGTTTTTTTTTTGTTGTTGTTGTTTTTACCACCTATAGAAGAGATGGCTATGTATTATCACTGGAGAGAAATGTCTAAGTTTAAAGTGTGTCAAGTCAACTTTGATGTGTGGGAACTGGGGGGGTTTTGATCATTTGGGCGAATCCTGGCTTTTCTCAGTATTGTCCGGCACACTCTGATTACTGACCGGAAGTGATGCATGCAGGGGGAAAAAAAAAAAAAAAAAGAAAAGCAGGTCATAGCCTGCAACAGCCTTTGTAGGGTTTTGCCAGATCTCTTGGAGCCAAAAGGACAAAGGTTCGCCCACATATACACTTAGCGAAACATTCTCCCCTATTTTGAACCAAGTGGACAAAGTTAGTAACATCTCAACAACCAAATAACATGACTATATGGCAGTTACCAGGGCTGGAGGAGTGGGGGGAATGGGGGAGCTCACGTTGAAGGGGTACAGGGTTTCAGTGTGGGAAGATGAAAAAGTGCTAGAGACGGATGGTGTTGGTGGTGATTGCATGACAATTTGTGCCTCAGGCCACTGAGCTGTACGCTTAAAATGATATATTGTCTGATACCTACGTTTTGCCGCAATTTTTAAAATTGCCCCCCAAGGTGAAACTACACGTAATGCCTTGTGTTGCCCTGTCTTGCCAGCCTCATTGCCAATCCTTGAAAACACACCCATCAGGGGACACGGAAACTGTTGGAGGCCAGGAACCACAGAGTGATGGGAAATGATGGTTCCTTTTGCGGAATAACCAGGGCTGTGAAACAAACAGCCAACACCAGTTGATGTTTACTTAATATTTTGGTATGTTGTTCATCATTGGTTTTCGGCACTAATTTTGATTTGTTTGAGATCGTACATTCAGATATTATTTATCTTGAATATTGGGGTTTAGGGACTCCCCTCACTGTTGTGTCCAAGGCCAGAACCTCATTCACCTGTCTCTTTGTTTATGGTTGGAGAACCATCACCCCACTGCTTAGCAGGCTTGCTGTGAACTAACGATGTCTCAGAAACCAACCTCGTCTCAGGCTCACTCTGGGGAACGGGACACAGTGGTCCCTGTTGCTATTAAACTTCGCTAATGCTATCAGGGGTATATGTTTTTGCTCCTTGATCCGGCTCTTATCTCTCCCCAGATCAAAAGCTAAGGCAGGAGAGGGGTAGGAACCCATTGCCTGCTTCGAAGTTCTCTTCTCTCTCTTTGCTACCATCCACTCCTATGCCTCTAACCTGCCCATAAGGACTTTTATCTTGTCTGTATATGTCGAGAAAGTGACTTCATGAAACCCACAGTCAGTGGTTTGGATTCTCTGCTTTGGGACCTCTAAAGTTGTGATATGAATATTCAAACCAAGCTGTAGGAATGCCAGCAAAACTCCTTTATTTTCTCTCGGAAAGTGGTTAGCTGTCAGGTTATTATCCTCTGCCATAGGTTCACGAAATCCGTCCAGAAGTGTATTGATGGCTGTGTTGTAGGCTTTATGTGACCTCCCCTGAAGCAACTAAATGATTAGGAGGATATAAGGGGTTCAGGGAACCTGGAGTGGCAGAGACAGCCGCATAATAGCTCAAATATCATAATCCTACTAAGTAAAATTAAATAAGCTTATGGCGAAGTATAAAGTGCCCCAGGCAGAAGTCAACAGTCTGCTTTCTCGTTGTGGCCAGCACAAGAAGGGCCAGGCTTTTCCCTTGGAGGCTGCATTGTGTGGTGTTTAAAGGCATGAGTCTGGGAATCCAATGACCCGGGTCTGAATCTTGGCTCATCCAGTGTCCCCTATGAGACACTGGGGTGTTATTTCATCCCTAAATCTATTTAAATTTCCTGGTAATTCCCAGCTTATAAGTCCCCTAGCTCACGAGGATGCTAAGCCTCTCCAAGCCTGTTTCCTCACCTTTAAAACACCTGTTTAGCCCCAAGGGCTAAACATGATCAAGCATGCAAAGCAGTAAGCACAGTGCCTAGCGTACAGTAGGTGTTTCAAAAATGACAGCTACTATTATTTTCTCCATTTATGACAGGAAAAAAAGGTTATCTACTGTGGCTGATTCATAGTTTGTTGAAAGACTGAAGTGATGTAAAAAAATATGAAATGGCGTTACATATTATGAAAGGTTAGGCCGAAACACAGGATTCTTTTGCAGTGATTTCCAGGTCTCATTCAGTAACTAATAACCATAATTGTAGAATATTTAAGAAATCAACTCCTTCATTGATCCTCAACCATGTTGAGTTGCTCTGTGACTATTACACAAGCTCACAGGCCCTTTGGGTAATAATTCAGGCATTTATTCATTCAGCAAACATTTAATGAGCATCTCCTATGTCTAAGCCATGGTTCCTCCATTGTTCTAGGGATATGGGGCAGTGACCAAACCACAACCAGAATATTGTAGACTTTGGATACAGTAAGTGAAAAGCCTAAAGATATCCAAATTGGGATTTCAAATGGACAGCTGATTATGTGATTCTAGAGAACCTGAAATCAAAAGTATCATGTCTTATTCTTAAATGTTAGGGGAGAGGGGGAAGAGTTTGGGGAAGGATAAAGGAAGTAACTCAGGAGGACTTAAGAAGCTAATCTAATTAAAGAAAAATGGTATTACTTGCTTATCTGTGTAAATTTTAATTTGGCTTTGAATGGAAAAGCAGATTTAGCAAATACTTAATGCGTTCTTTATTTGGACTATGGTCCACTACATAAAAACAGAAAACAACAAGAAAGTGTACCAAATCGTTATATACCCTTTGGTATTTAATATGATTAAGAAGAAAACAGCCATCGCCACAAATTCCACCAGGAAGAAACGTTCAGTGTTGCATTGATATATTTCCTCATGTTTGTATTGCATATTTTAGCTTATTGTTGTATCAGAAGATTTTTCATTCGTTCTCTTCTAGGAAAATGATTTTTAATGTTTGGTAAATGTTGAGAGGGATTACAGAATAATCATTTCTCCATTGTTGAAAATCAGCTTTTTGATTTATGTGTGTGATATATATATATAGTTATGATAATAATATAGTTATCACAGTTATAATAATATATTGAACTTCATTTAATTTTCTTAGAAAAAAATCCGAAAAGTAAAATGATCAGATCAAAGGCATAAATGAGTTAATATTTATGATCTAATTACCTTGAGAAAGATAATACCATTTACATTCTCAACATTGAGGAAAAGAAAGCTAGTCTCACAGTACCCACACCAGAGTATTTATTTGGTTTTTACTTCCTAATAGATTAGACAAAATGTATGATCCAACTTCTTTGTACTTTTTGTTATGAATGTTGTTGAATAAGAAGTAAAGCTTCTTAATTCTGATTTGCTTAGCTTTTCTATCATAGCAAATATTTGACGTTATCTTTTCATTTCTAATAGTTACATATTATATCTTCCCTAACTAATTTACCTAGAATTGCCAAAACAATGTTAAGTAACAGTGGTCATAGTGGCCAGTGTCTGGAAGCAAAATGTCTGGGGGCCAATCTGTGCTACATAACAATAACACCAGAGCAATTTAGGAAAAAAATGCCCGGGGTTATAGAGTAGATATTTAAAAGAAAACTATAAAATTACATAGGTGTTTGAGTGGTTTGAATACGTGTAACATTTGAGAAGAAAGTGAGATAATTACTCATATTGGTTTTATCCTAGGATCATTTTTTACTGATCTCATTTGAGAATGAACAAGGTTTTCTGTATATTTTGGACTAAAGTAAATTAAAGACTTTTCATCCAAAACGGATTCAAAATACTTTTGTAGATCATATCTTAACACATAGTCCCACCATGTATTCCTTCCTATGTTTCCATAATTTACAAACCTGTTTTTTTTTAACAAATAGAGAAATTTCTGAAGCAATGGATTCGTTTTAACATTCAAATAAACATAGCACATTCTCATTACTAATTTTTTTCTCAGTAGCATACATCTTTGTGATCCTTGACTAAGCCATTTGTTTGACCAGTTTATGTAAATAGCAGATGTTTCTGAAGCATTTTTTAAATATTAAAGGAATACTTTACAAAATAGCTTTTATATGACCTGAAGTAACTCTTCATAATTTGTGGAATCCTAAAGATGTCCTGTAAATTTTATACTCATCTCTTCAAATTTGACTTTTCACTTCATCAACAACATAGGGAGTGTGTGGTAAAAAATGTAAATGCTCGATGCTCTGCTGAGACTCACATAAATATAGATTTGTTGGAATTACTACAGCTATCTGTCAGCCTCATGGCTTTTGGGAGCCAAAATTTCTTAACTCCAAAATTATGAGCATGTGACAAAATATGATTTATATTGCTTTATGAAACTAAGGCTTCCATATAAATAAGTTAATAGACTGAAAAAAAATGGAGTTGAGCTAATGAGAAATATACCTTAATTCATCTGAGTGATCATTTGAAAATGTGGGTCTTAGATGAATTCTGTTTTAGAGCTAGACGCATCTGAAAGACAATATATGAATCTTGCGACTTTAGTCTTAGAGAAATTTACAATGGAAATAGAGACAGAAATGTTTTTACTTGTAATAAGCAGCCCATCAACTCCTATTCCGCGACATCCTCATTGCCTTAGTTTTTGGAGAGAGACGTTGCAATAGGACAGATAATAGGCACATTCTAGTTGTACCCTCTTAATTGTTTAAATTCTTTGAAACCAAGTTTCTTTCATCTGTAAAATAAGGTGGGGACTGGGGGAGGGTGGAGAGGGGAGTTGGCAAAAGTACCCAAGTCATTGAGCTCTCATGCAAATAAATTGTATTTAACTCAAGAGCCTGATAAAATGCTAGCAAATATGGTAGTGGTTAATAAAAGGACTTGGTTATTCTTTACTGTTAGCTTTCTCCCAGGCTGTAGACCAACTAGAGGTCCAGGTGATTAAATATATATAGATATAGATATAGATATAGATATAGATATAGATATAGATATAGATATATATGTATGTATGTGTGTGTGTGTGTATACAATCTATTGATAGCATTTTAGCAAAATGTTTATGATTAAAAAACACTTTCATGGATATTAGTGTTCTCATTATTTCGAATTACACATTTCTAATACAGGCTGGTTTTTCTTTAAGTGGACTAAGGAGAGTATGTGAGGATTTTATGTGATAATATTGATAAACATTTTTAATGACACTTTTGAATTTAAGATGTATTCAAAATATTACTGGAATGCCAAAGCCTTCATTTTATGGTGGCATTAAGTTTTCTTGTTAAATGCATTTAATCAAGAAAAAAAAAATCTGGTTGGTTAAAAGCAATTAGTAGACATGGCATACAAACCTGGAAAGAATGAGGAATTTGGTACATGAATCTCTGGTGTAGAAAACATTGAGTCAGGGGAATGTTCGAGGGAGTTAGTGATGATTGTCACTGTGAATCTCTAAAGAGAATATATCACTTTATATTGCAGTTAAGGATTATTATCAAAATATGGCTCATCAGTGCTGTAAGCTGGTCTATTCTTTTACTTTTGTTCCCTTCATTCTTAAAGCCAAATTCTTTTCTTGTTCACACTCATAATTTATATAATAGATATTTACATTCTCCCTATGGGCAAAAGATGGATCTGCCATTACATTTTACCGGAGCCCACATGGATAAAGGTTTTTTGGGGACTGTCTTTGTATCTATTATATACCTCAAGATAGGAAAGCAAAATGAAGATCTCTCATTTTCTAGATGAGGCAATAATTTAGGTAAATTTTGAGTTCTTTGATGCTTGAGAAAGTCTACATAATTCCAGAATGCAAGTTTCAGTGTAGGCTCCTGCCCTGCTTTCACATAAGGCAGTCTCAAGTACTTTGGGTTAAAGGATTCTCATTAATGTTTTTGAATAAAAAATAATTCTTGGTCATTTGGATAAAATAATTCAGTTGTAAGTTTACTGGTTCCCCTGAATAATGTGAAAATGAAACAGAATCACAAATCAGTTTATTTCCTAAGAATAAAATTTTTTGCTAATTCTCAATTCTAACTTTTCCATAATTTTGTTCCAATTTTTTTCTGGATTTTTTTTCCTATTTATTTTCACTGTTTTTGCAATTCAAAAACATTATTGAAAATGTGGTTAAGATTTAGTCTGAGGATCTATTTCTTGCTAAAAGAAATGTACCTTTTTAGCTTAGGTTTCCTTTTTGAAAAAGCTCAAAGCAAATTCATTGGCAAATATCTTCCTTTTGCCTAAGGCAAAAACTAGTGAAATTATGCCATATGAAAGAGATTATTAAATATTTTATTTTGCTTTTTTGAAGAAAGTCATGAGCAAACATTTACAAGGTTCTTCTTTATACTGAAGTTTATTTTTATAAACCTTGGCTGAAGCCCTTCTTGTTCTCCTCTCACTAATCGTATTTCTTGAGTATGTCTTTCGTGCTTACCAAAATTCAACAGATAATTAACTGGCCTCATTTTTCCAGGGTTACATGAAAGTGTGACCCTATACACTCTGCTAAAATCTTGGTCTATTATGTTCTTGTCTTTGAATATGATCCGTCACCTGAGATTTATTCTATAGAGGTAATATGTATATTTATATAGAGTGCCTTCTAGAGGAATGAGTGGTTGTTTGCAGCATCTTGGTTCCTTAGAATTTCAGTTGGTATTCATTCTAAAGTACTAGAACTTGAATGGAGGAATAATAAAACACGTATTTCTTACTGAACCACCATCTGAAAATAGACATTCCTGTTACTGAACTGGATTAGTTCAGGTGGTATTTTTTCCCATGTCTGCTATGTTGCAGTCCTGGAAGTAATGTTTGAATGTCTCCCATTTGACGCATATTGTCATGGGCACTTTATATGCATTGTCTTCATTAAAATCTCACAGCAACTCATTGTTTTATGAAGTCGATCGTACATGGTTTCGGTTGGCATATTTTTCTGAAGGCTCTACATACCAAAACTGGTGGAGTATCAGATAAAATCTATTAAAGGTATTTATTTCAAAATCATAAACCATGTGTCTGATGGACATTTCTGCCTAACCAACCTGATAGAAGTCAGAGCTTCTGATGTATAGTCACAGATGCCCAGTTTGTAAGTCAGTTGCGTTGTGTTTTTGAGGTTAATTTAGGGAGGTGCAGAAAAAAAAGATGGTTTGGATAACCTTATTCTGCAAAATAATATGTAAAATTCAAATGATAGGCTTAAGAGGCCATATGCCTATCCCACACCTTGGTCTAGGTAGACCCATCCAAGTTTGGCGACATAGAGACAAAATCAAGTTTGGGTATCCTGCCTCAGGGACTCAAGAGCAGAAAAAGCCAGAGACAAAAAAAACCAGTCAATTTTTTTTTTCCTGGAGAATTGCTACCGAGACCAAACAAATCCCCAAAGCCAGGAGTGGGGGCCAAAAAGAAAAATGGAAACAAGCACATACATGGATTGAAATGTGAACAGACAGATACGCATCTGGGTTGATTTCTAGCCCTTGAATGTCACTGACTCCATATTGTGCTTATACAAGAGATGGGCACATACTTTGTCTTAATGGTTCAAAGCTGACTCTACATAATGCATCTATCTGCAAGTGGCTTTAGGTCTTTTGGTTCTCCTGTACTATAGATCACTAATTGGCAGACTATTACTCACAAGCCAAAACTGGCTCACCACCTTTTGTGTAAATAAAATTTGATTGGAACACAGCCCCACCCATTCATTTCCTTATTTTCTATGGCTGCTTTCCCACCACAATGGCAGAGTTGAGCACTTGTGACAAAGTCTAAAATATTCATGATAGAGTTCTTTACATAAAATGTTTGCTGACTCCTGCTGTAAAGAAATCTTGTAATAGGATTACCAAATGTCCTCATTTGGATCCTCTGATCATAGATAAAGATATATAGATAAATGTACACATATGTGTATCTGTGTGTATATAATGCATATATATACACGTATGTGTGTGTGTTTTCGCAGAAATTTCCTTAAATTTGCTAAAAGATTTTTCTTGACCCAGAACAGATATTATGCTTTCTATCCAATTTCACTCATAGCATCTATAAAAAATTTCCAGATTTTGACAAATAGCTTATAGTTTTCAAAATACAAGGTCCATGTTTGGAAGCAGTCTCAAATGTTTTTTTCATCAACTTTCAAAATAGTGACTTTATTGAAACATTCATGAGTTGTGAATGAATTTTTTTGGTTATATCTTAAATATCTGTGTGATTAAGACTTTTTACTGCTATTACCTTTAAGCTGATTGGGCGTGCATTCATCATGGATATTACATAGCTTCTTATTTTCCCAGTATCCTTACCATCGTTATCACAATGCTTTGCTTATATTTTGGAAGGATTTGTTGATATTTAAAGTTATGCAATTGAGAAATAACTCATTATCTATGACTTTGAGACCTAGGAATGTTGTGCATCAAATGTAACCCATATAAGACATTAATGAACCTTATATTGACCTGGACCCTTGTAGATATGCTTCCATATGGCAGTTTTGATCTTGTCAAGATTCAGAGATACCCGGTAGACAGAGAGGACCAGATGGGAAGGAGCTAGGCTGACTTGATATAATTAATCTTCTTGGGATTCAAGCATAAGAATAAAAACCATAGTAAGGATTGTATATAGTTTGAATTAATTTAGATATTCTCTTATTAAATAAGTATGATTCTCTTCTGCTTCTAAGAATGATGGAGTGGTGGTATTAGATTTGTACTTAGGTCATAAACAACCAGATCTGATCAAAAGATAAGAAATGAAATCAGATAAAATGCAACGTGAGACTGTGATCCCTAAGAGAAGGGGGAAAAAAGGCAACAAGCCCTATGATTTCCCTGGATTTCTGTATGAGATACTTTGCAGACAGCAGTATAGGGAAGGGAACCTAAACAAAGCACAACAGTCTCCCTGAGTTGAGGACACAGAGTTCAGAGTTTGGTGAACCTGAAACATCTGGAGTTTGATGAACAGAGTACCGGAGAGAAGGGAAGTACACTGAGAAAAAGCTCCAGAAATCTATAAAGGGTCACCTTGAGTCTTTGGCAAAATACTAAACTGTTCGGGTGTAAGGTGAGAATCCCTGAGGCCAACAAAGAAAAAACACCAGTGAAAGAATAACTTCCAGGTAGTTTTAAGTAGAACAATTCCCAGAGCTCAAAAGGGTGGGAGATAATGAAATTCCAGCAGTGTAAGGTGACACAATCTCATTAAAACTGTGACATTTAGCAGATAGCAAAAAAGGTCACACCATAGTAGTAGGTAAGCTAAACCCTAAATATTCTTCTTTAATTCTTCTGCTCCAGCAGAGTTTTAAAACAAGACTCCAAGGATAAAGCTTAATGCCAGCCTGAAAGAAAAAAAAAAAAAAAAGAAAAATCCTTGATACTTTTTAAAGAAGTAAAAATCGAAACACTCAAGAAAATTATCAGAATTTAACTAAAAATGGCTTCACATGGTTAGTGTAGTAAAGAGAGGAGGAAAAATGTAATCCACGACCAGAAGAAAAATCATTCAATAAAAATAGGCCCACAAAGGTAGAGATGATAGGATTTAGAGATAGCTACTATGAATATTTTCAAAGGCTTAAAGGAAAACGTGAACATAAAAGTATACGAGTAGGATTTATGTAAGAATAGCCAAATGTACCTTCTAGAAGTGAAAATACAGTAGCTAATATAAAACATTCACTGGTTGTTTTCAATAGCAGATTAGACACTGTAGGGAAAAAAGTCAATGAGCTTGAAGACATTGCAGTAGAATAGAAACTATCCAAACTTAGGCACAAAGGAAGAAAAAAACTATGAAAATAATGAATGGAACTCAGTGATTTGTAGGATAGTGTCAAGCAGTCCAATGCACATGCCGTTGTTCAGAAGGAAAGAGGGAAACGAGACAGAAAAAAATATTTGTCCAGATTTTATGAGTATAAACTCAAAGAACCAAGAAGCTCAATGAACCAAAAGCAGGATTAACACAAAATTATGCCAAGGCACATTATAATAAAATTTTAGAAACCAGTGATGAAGGGAAAAAAATCATAAAAACAGAAAGTTGTATTAAACAATGGAGACAAAGATACTAGTTATTACGAGCTTCTCAGTAGCGATTAAAACCAGAAGGCAATGGAACAACATCATTAAAGTTCTGAAAGAACAGAAATATATGTAGAATTCTGTATCCAGTGAAGATATGCTTTAAAAATAAAAGTGCTGTAATTTTTTAGAAGGAATCTGAGACAACTTATTGTCAACAGACCTGTACTTCAAGAAATGTTTAAGGAGCCCAGAAATGGTATCCATATGAAGCAAATGTAAAACATTTTGCTTTAATGGCTTTGAAAATTTAAGAGGCAATTGTTTAAAGATGGCAATAAGAAAATTTAAACTGATACAGAAATAAAATTTATAGTAACAGGAGCACAAAGGATGGGAGAAGAGAAATGGAAGATTTTATAGTCTACATGATATGATATAGTCTTATTTGAAGGTAGATGGTGACAAGTAAAGCATGCCTGCTATAATCCTACAGCAACAACTAAGAAATAAAGCGAGTAAGTATAGCTAAACAAGCCAAGAGGCTGATACAGTAGATTAATTGGAATCTAAAAACATCTCAATCTAAAAGAAGATAGGAGAAGAAGAAAAAGAGGACAAAGAATAGATGAGACAAACAAACAAACAAAAAAACATTAAGACAACAGACCCAGTGGAGTACTGTAACATTAAATATAAATGGTCAGATAATTGAGAATCTTCCTATGAAACTATTTGTGATGAGCTAATATAATTATTGGTACCAACAACTATTGTGTGACATTGTGTCAAAAGTATATTTGATTGTGATACATTATTGGTGTTATAAAAATTTGGGAATGATGTTTTAATTTTTTTTGGAGATTAATTTCATGAAATACAATGAAACTTAAATATCACTTGTAAGAAACGTCACTGCACACAAAACAAAAATCACTTAAAAGAAAAAAGTTCTCAATGGACTAAGATTTTTTTCCTATTGGGAAAGAATGTTGACCACAGTAGGTGTAAGCATGTATTCTGATTATAAAATGGGCCCCAAGACATTGTCTGTGTCATTTAAGCTTCCTCACATTTGGTTTCCTCTTCTGTAAAATGAGGGGGTGTGGTCTGTATTACTAAGATGTCTTGGGGCCAAAGATCTTTCAAGGCACAATTAACACATCAGTGATGATCTACAATTTTTAAAATGTACCCCTGCTTTTATTACCCCTTTTGGTTTCAGAAATTAGAAAAGAAAAGCCTCACAGACTGAGATATATTTAACCCTGGTGTCTTTACGTCCTTCAGAGGTGTGGCTTTGCATACGAACCCTCAGACTTCTGAACTCAAAACTCTTTGCTCCCTAAACTACTCTACATTTCATTTTCAACGTTTTTGAATCTCACCATTTTCCTTGTGTTCTTGGCATCCATGTTTGACCTCCTCACTAGATCCTGCTTGTGAATCTTTTCTACAACCTATATTCCACCAAGCTAAATGACATATTCTGGTAGACCAGGTATCGTGTTTGTTCTGCAGCTACAAAGAAGAGGAGGATGCAGTCCTTGGTCCTGATCCTTTGGCTGCCACTTACCCCTAGTTCTTAATCACTCTCCCAAGCTTCTTGTCAGCTAGGATATCTAAAAACAAAACCAAGAAAACAAAAAACAAACAAACAACCGCAAAAGACCCAAGACATTGACAGTCAACACTAGGAACCTAGAAAATGTAGTCCTTTTTCTAAGATATGTTTAGAACTTAACTCCCAAAGGTCTAAGTAGAAGATACTTGAGAAAGAGGAACACATGGCTAGCTTGGTCAGAGGAGCACGTGATTGTTGATTTGAGGATCAT
Source organism: Herpailurus yagouaroundi (assembly GCF_014898765.1). Classification (NCBI taxonomy): domain Eukaryota; kingdom Metazoa; phylum Chordata; class Mammalia; order Carnivora; family Felidae; genus Herpailurus; species Herpailurus yagouaroundi. Next base: position 18,639,255 of record NW_024412414.1, on the reverse strand, counting down.
GAGTTGGAGCCCCACATTGGATGTAGAGCTTACTTAAAAAAAAAGGGGGGGGTACTTAAGAAGGATAAAAAAAAAAGGTATCCAGAAGCAAACAAGTTAGAGAGATAGGTAATCAACGCAGTTTTCTTGACTATAGGACTTTTTAGAATATTCCATATGGTAATGAGGATCGGAAAGGGGCAATAAATTGAAGCTCCATAATTTTAAAATTTGTGACTAACATTCAAGTTTGATGAGGCTGTGACTTAAAATAAGGTAACAAAATTACCTTGTGAAATTATAATTTAACTGTGTCCCTACTGTCATAAAACAGAAAAAGCTACCATGAAACTGATGTTAAAAATTACTATAAAGGCTTGTTTTGAGATGGACACGGCCGAGGAATGACTTCACCAATAATAATGTTTCTTTTCTCAACTCCTAAGAAATGTGCACCTTTCATTTTTCTTTGTAAAATCTCTTGGTACTGTAACCACTCACTATGCTATATACTTGCTGAGGGCCTAGATGCTCTCTCATTCACTCTTGTATCTAAGAAGGCAGGAGCATTTGAGATTGATTATTACTGATGAACATTTGTCTCTTGCATTTCCCCAATTGGATTTCCTTTCCTTTGAAGGCCACCATTGATCTACCTAAAGTAGCACAATTATAGTCTGAAAGGTGGTACATTGTAGTACATTAAAGCCAACAGAGACCAGAATATTGCAGAATTGTTGAGGCTAACATGGAGGCAGATTGAGATTCAGTGTTTATTTTCAGAGAAGATTTTTACATTTTATCAGATTCAGTCTGTTTGGGTGGCTTAGATTTGAGTCTTTCTAGAGGTAAGGATTTTAAATACATGAACTAGTTCTTGATTTGTGGACAGAAAATTCCTTTTATAGAAGACTCTTCTTGAATATTTCATTCAGAGCTTTCCTCTGCCCACAGTAACATTAGATGAGAAACATTCAGCCTGTCCATTCATGATAACAGAATCAGCAACATTTTTTGTTGTTTATTTCTAGACATTGGAAGCTTTGGTTCTTGGGCTAAGTAGATACGACAGTATATGTATAATGATGAGAATGATTTTGCTTGTGCTTTGGAATGATGGAAAATGTATAAACACATGAAATATCTAACAAAAAGTGCTTATGATATTTGGAAGCAAGAAGGACATTTCCTCCTGGTTTTGAATAATTTTAATGATCTCACAACTCATTCTATTCATTTTTCCTCTCAATTTCCTTTTACGTTAATGAGGGGAAGCTTTTAAAGGACTAATTCAACACTGATGAAATTAAAAGAAGCAGTTAAACTTCATGCGTTGAATATGTAAAAACGTATTAACAATTATGGACTTATTTTAACTTAGCAAAGTGATTAGACAGACATCTTTAAGTGTGATGGAGTGTAGGACTCAAGCCCATATTATATCATATATCCCCTCTAGGGATATATGATATAATATCTAGTTTAAACATACCAGGCTGACAACCTTCCTGTAACAATGTGTTTACTAATTTTTAATACATGGCATATTTAAAAAAATATTTGATCATTAAAATAGTTTATGGAACACACATAAGAGTGAACTGTCTAGATTGTTTACTTTTTCCCTAAACCTGGAGGAACGTTTTGGTGTATGCAAAGTGACAAAGGCAAAAGAACAAATAAAATGTAGGAAGAGTTGTCTATTTACCAAGTGGTGGCTTTGTGCATCCAGTAACAAATGATGCAGAAATGTTTGATGTGAAATGAGATATAATAAAGTCTCTTCTCAGGTTCTGATGAAGTCTTAAGAAGCACAGATCAACAGCACATTCATGGTGTTTCAACACAGTGTCTCTTTTGCCTCTGTTGATATCAGAGAGATGACCTGCTGTGACGTGGCAGAGATCAAACAGAATATAGTTGGTGGTTTTCAAGCATAGGTGACATCCTGAATAAAATAAGGATGCTGAGTAAAGGTGTTCTTAATATATCACCAATATGCTTGTGTCTTGCATCTCTTAGAGATTGTACAAGTAGATACATTTTATGTTTAAAATATATTACATATGGGGGCGCCTGGGTGGCTCAGTTGGTTAAGCATCCGACTTCAGCTCAGGTCACGATCTCACGGTCCGGGAGTTCAAGCCCCACATCGGGCTCTGGGCTGATGGCTCAGAGCCCGGAGCCTGCTTCTGATTCTGTGTCTCCATCTCTCTCTGCCCCTCCCCCGTTCATGCTCTGTCTCTCTCTGTCTCAAAAATAAATGTTAAAATTTTTTTAAATATATTACATATATATATATATGTATATGTATACACACACACACACACACACACACACACACACACACACTTAGTTCAAGTAACCACAAAATATTTCAAGTCATAATTGAGGTTTGTCTCTCTTCTGTTCAGCTTTGTTATTTTCCATTACTTTGTCTTCTATATCAGTTATTTGTTCCTCTGCTTCTTGAAGCCTTGTGTTCATTGCATCAGGCTGGTTTCCAATCTCATTTATTGTACTCTTCTGCATTATTTTTTAATTATTTTATCTCTGTGGTAAGCGTCTCACTGATATCTTGAATTCTTTTCTCAATTCCAGTGAGTATCCTTATGATTATTGCTTTATATTCTCCATCAGGCATGTTACTTATATCTTTTTCACTTAGTTATCTCGCTTTGATCTTATCTTGTTCTTTCATGTGGGATGAATTACTCTGTCTTGTTGTTTTATCTAAGTCTCTGTCTTCCTCTCTATGTTAGAAAAGTCACTTCAGTCTCCTGCTCCTGAAAGTAAAGGCTTTATGAAGAAGAGGTCAGGTGTGCCCAAGGATCAGCACTTCAGGGAGTATCTCCAGTGTGTGCTGTGTGTACTCCGCTACTGTGTTTTGGGTGCTCTGTCCTTCAGGTCAGTCATCTACAGAGGCTCTCTTTGCCTGCTGTGGGCAGTGTTTGGTCCCTGACCTGAATGTGACAAGTTTTAACTAGGTGTGCTCTGATCTGCTTGTGAAATGAGACTTGGCACCAACTCCACCAGAACTGAGGCCCTGTAGAACTCTCTGGTCAGAACACATGGTGTGGGAAGGAGGTTGTGCTGGTCTTCTGGAGGAGGGGCCTACTCTGCTGGGACTGAGGCAAGCCTGACTTGGAAGGGCAGTCCACCAGAGCACAGCAGGGTTGGACTTAGTATAAGCAAATTGAGGCCTGAGAAGCTGACTTTGGGAATGACAGCCTATTCAACTTGGCAGGTTATTTTTTTAAAAAAAAAAAAACACTGAGTCTGCATTTCTTAAGAAAATATCCTAAAAATAAGCCTTTAAAACTTCTTTTTACTAATTTAAGATAACTGAGAAAGAAGGAATCAAAATATCAAACAAATGGAGGATATGTCAAATATCTGTTGTGTTCTGAAGCTTCTACCCTGAAAAACATTTGAAGTACTATAATTCTAGATATCCACAAGTATGGATTAATTAGCCTTCTTTAGTAATATGCTCTGGTGTTCAGTCTTTATTGTTTCCCTATGTCAAGCTGAACTCTATTGCTTCAGAAATTTAGGCCACACTTCATTTAGTCTGGACAAATATTCCTGTGTCAGTTGTTCTATGTGAATAAGCCTTCTTAAAACACTCTATGTGTGATCACACCAGTGGGTTTGTCCAAAGTCACCCTGAAAAGGGCCAGAAAAAGTCTAATCAGCACCCAACTGAAATGCCTTAATGTAAGCCTGTCCTGCAGAAGCCAAATTAATAGCGAAGCAGAACATGTACGCAGAGTAATCAAAATACAACATCAAATATTAAAATTACATAAAAAGAAACTGAAAGCTGAATACCCCCAAGAGGGCACCACTACTAATTTGTCCTCAAGACATTCCTGAGACAAAAGAGAAGACCCAAATACCTCGTACAAAACATTTTGTGGAGATTCTGCTTGCCATGCATATTCTGTATATTTTCAGAAATTGTGTGTATAAATAGCATGTCAAAAGAGGGCACTATTTAGGGAAAATAAAAGGCATTAATTAAAATATGGACAATAGGGAATGAAGGTTCTTCAGTTTCTAAAATTAGAGGAAGATGATTCAATAATAAATAGCTCTGCCATTATTAGTTTGCGGTAGCTTCTGTTAATTGTACCTTTTGTTACCTTTGCAGCCTGTCTAAACATCATGTGCTTGAAAGCTCGATATTGTTTTCTAGCTAGTCCTTTATAGAAACTGTTCTGAAGCTTATCAGGCAAAAAAAAAAAAAAAAAAATGGGAGAAGAGAGAATCCAGTCTTTTGTATCAAAGAGCTTAATATGTAGAGTACCAGAATAATTTTTGATATCTGTCCTACATTTGTCTTAGATAATTTTGTTCCATTGAGAGCTCTCTGAAAATCTCTAGTTTGTAATCATTAGACAATTCCTAAAGTCTTATGTGACAGGCCCAAATTTTGTAAAGTGTAAGACTGATTTGCTTTGATCAATAACACATATAAACCCATTATGATGGGTTCAGTTCAGCTTATCTCATGATATAAGGTATTGAGAAGTAAACCGTGGCCCATTTTGTATTAAATTCACAGAGCTTGTAAATACACTGAGATGACAGTCTTTATCAAACTGATTAGTTTACCTTGGAGTTAGGGGTAAATTACTGAAAGTGAAACTAACACTTCCCGTGGAATATAAAGATAGATATTTATATTTTTTGTGAGTAACCTACCTATTGTGTTATCATACCAGAGTGGCATACTGTAGGGCTATACTTGCAGTCAGCAAAGCTGTCATTACTGTGTGACCTTAGGTGAATTAATGCACTTCTCTGAGCCTGCATTTTTTTTAATCTATAGAGTGGTGATAACTAATGCCTGGTCTTCCCATGAGCTTTTGAGAGAATCAAAATCAGAGTGCGATACTACTGAAAACAGTTTGCTCAACAATGTTACATATTTAATGTGACCTTGATTAAACCATGTAAACTTTCTGGATTGCAATTTTCTCGTTTATGAAACAAGGAGGTTTCTGTGGATGAACGCTGGCAACTTCTAGTGTTAAACAATGAAGTCTCTTGAATTGACTTCAAGCATGATATTGATTAAGAGTATTTCATGTGATTCTTAAAAACTCCTGGTCCCAGTGACGGAAACTAGACAATGGCAGCTGACTTTATGGTGGAGGAGAAGAAGAGAGAAAGGAAAGATCTATGAATACAGAGACAAGATGAAGAGGTTGGGGTGGGGGGTGGGTAGAGGAACTAAAACAATTACGGTCAACTGTAACTGGGGAGGATCGCAAGTGGGCAAATGGAGGAAATTTCACCTCTGTTGACTTCTGCCTATACAGCCCCCTTCCATTCTGTAGAACAAAGGTGAGCAAAGCGTGCCTGATAGTATTTAAGATATTATGAATTCATCTTGTAGACAAAATGTAGGCTGGGAATGAGGACTCATCTGTCATCTCCTCTTCTGTCAAATGCATGTTGCCCTTGGCAATGGGTCTGCTGTTACTAATTTCGTTTTTGTTTAGAAGCTTGTTTTTCCTCTTTGGTTCTCTGAGTGGCTGTGAATTAAAAGAAAAAAAAAAAACTCACAAAAGAAAAATGTCTTTGATCGATTTCTAATGGTGACTCTGACACTATTGTACTTAATGTCGCTGCCAGCCTGATTGTTTGATGTTTATCACATAGGTGAGTGGGAGGAGTTCCCCCTCCTTTTTGGTTGCTGCTTTTGTCAGATTGGCTCTGGTTTTTAGTTAGATCTGGGGGGGGGGGGGGAACAATAGTTATTAGCCTGTGACAATTGGGAAGACCTAGTTTTGTTTTCAGCCTTTCAATATGCTAATATTTTCTAAAAACTGTCAGGAGAGGTCAATGTCCTCATCAAATTTCGACTGTTGGAGCTTTGAGAAGAATGTAGATTCTCCTCCTAATATAGGGAACACCATCTTCTGATGCTATATATATATAACTATATACTTCTATAGTTAGCATAGAACACCCCAATCCTGTCTGGAATCCTGGCTAATTGCCAAATATTTTGAACCATGGTCATTTTGTCAAAGATTGGATACTGAGCTACCCTGTATTATAGAGTCTTACACCTGCCCTTTAAAACAATCTTCCTGAATATATTTCACATTTTTTTTTTTTTTTGGCTGTCGAGTTTGAATTCTGTGTACAGCAAAATGCCTATCTTGTTCTTCTATCTATCATTATTTTGCTGTAAAGACAGCAGAAGCTCTATTTTAAATTATTCATAAGCTTTAGATAGAAACCTAAGCAAATTAAAATGTAGGCCAATATAGAGGAAAGTGATAATGGGCATATAAGTGTTTGTAGCTACTGTAGCTTCCATTGGGACAATCATAAAATTAATTTCATACCTTGCACAGTAATTTCAATGGGAACAATTTCTTAGTTCGTGGTCAAACTTGTTTCCAACACTGATGGAGATGAGCACTAGAGAAAGTATTGGATTTTCTTTCTAATTAGCTTTTTCTTATGAAATAGCTTCTTAATAATTTCCCTTCGTGTCCAGTACATAAAGGTATCTCTTCCTTTTAAACCGTATGTGAATTTAATTTATATGCCAATGATGTTTAATGCATTGTCTTGTCTGCATCTCATTACTGTCATTAATAAGCACTGGAGTACATCTAGTTACAAGGTTAATTGGGACAAATCTGGACTCCTTCTTTCTACTGTAAATATGCTATATCTTAGCAGCGTATTACTCACGGATGGGTGGTAAAAGTTATGGCATTTTACATTACATTTCTCCTTCTGTTGTCATCCAAATCAATCTAAATACAATATAAAGTGATTTTTCTGCATGTATTGTGCAGACCTTGGTCAGTTTTTTTTTTCTTCTTTTCTTTAACCAGACACATAATTTTATGGCTGATTTAAATAGAATTTCTACTCTTCTGTGTGGTATATACTCTTGCCTCTAACATGTACATATGCACACACATACCCCTTAGCCTCATTTTAAATTGTTTAAAGGGATATATACCATCAGAAAGAACTCTTTCAACTGAGTGAAATTCATGAGAATTTTCCATGAGAAAGTTATAGACCAAGGATTAAATCTTTTTAGTTGCAACGTTTGATACTGCCCATGTAAATAAGCTAAAAGAGCTTTTGAATTTTTTCACTGGCCCAGGAAATTCGTGTTAGATAAGCCATTGCTCAAGGGCTCTGCTTTTGAAAATGAGCCTCTATAGCCAGAGCAGGGATGGCAAAAACAGCTGGCAGAGATCCTACCATTTCCCCCTCTGACTCTTGTGACAGACATCACTAATAGTCTGAGACCACTTTTCTATTGAGCTCAGTGAATGCTTTTCTATCCATTGTTCCAGGCAGCTACCTGGAACAAAGCCATCAAATAGCTTGGCACAGGAGTAAAATCCAGCATCCTTTCCAGTATGAGAAGATCTTACCCCTCAGAGTATGTGTTCTCTTTGCCAATGTCAATCATCACTGGGTTTGGTCAGCCTCCTTCCTAGAACCAAGACATCAGTCAGGTGAAATTGGTTTAGGAGTAATTTCAGATTATCATGTACTAACTTAAGGAGCCCTGGGCAGAACCAAGTGTTAAGTCACAGTGCTACTGAACTGTGTGTTACGTATTCTTTCCCTTGGGCAATGGTCACTTTGAAGCCACTGTATGTAACTTTGTCATTAAAATAGGACCTTGAATCCTTTTTTATTTCTCAAGAGTGCTCCCCCATAAACCTTCTGCAGGCGACTTAGTAACTGGGAGTCTGTTTCCAAAGAACCTAGCACAAGACATGGTCAGATTTTTCAGAACATGCTTTTGATGCTCACTCTTAAGATTTTGTAGCATGAAGGGGTTTTTTTTGTCTCTCATGTGGCCCAGGTCAAAAGTATCCTGTTTCTCTTGAATGACAAAAAAACTACAAGGGAGCCCAAGTGTTAGACTGATTCTGTGGCCTAGGTAAACTCTCAATGAAGTCAGGGAGATAATGCATGAAGGTAGCAATGCTCATTTAAGACCTCCACATGTTACCCTACTGCATAGATACTATCCCCAAATGGGTCTCTTTCTGTCAGAGCACTCCTCTGGGTTAGTGCTACAACTAGGTATCTCTGTATATGCCAACGTGACATCGATGAGAAGGGCTTGAGAAAGTCAATCCCAGGATATAGATGATATAGGAAGTGAAGACAGATTCCCTTGCACGTTGCAACCCTACCATGATTATGCTTTCTGTAAAATGAAATTATACCTAACATAGCTTGTTCTTTTGTTTTGGTTCATCGTCCCTTTCCTCACTGAAGAAAGTGACTCAGAATTTTCCAAAAACCCTTGGAAAGAGAAGCAGGAGAGATGGAAGAGAGGTGTAAACCCTCTATGAAGAGCCTTTCTGGAGAAAGATACCTGGATTTCATGGCTCACTGTCTACGTCTTAGGTAAATGGCCACAGAACAGTTAGCTGTTTGACATGTTCTCTGATGGAGTTGGCGGCTTCTGTTGTGCTTCCGCAGTTGTTTGCCTGGAGTATCACAGATTTCATTGTAATAGCCCAAACCAGGAAAGACGTGCCTCTAGACATTCCAAACACACCACAAGTCAAAATTGGTCACTGAATGTTTTTAGGAGAAGCAACCATTTGTTTCTGGAGGTGTGCTCGTGGACTCTGCTGCCATGATTTGATTGTGCTGTAACTAAAACGAAGGGTGATTTTTTTTCTTGATCTGTGTTTTCCCAGATTCAGTGTACAGTGAGAACAACTATTTTAATCTCCTATTGTTAATGGTAAATATAGTTTAATGAAATGTGTAGTTACTTGCACTGACATATCATAATATTAAGAAAAAAGAGTTTTCTTAAAGTCTCTTTGAACCTCTCTTCCATAGTAGTATTATAAATTGCTTGTGCGTTTTATTTTTTAAAATGTACTGTAAAGATATTACATGCCTATAAATCAGCTCTGTGCTGTAAAAAATTTTTGTGTGTAAAAAAATAACATCATAAAATGTGTCACCTCTATCTCCAAGGAGACTCATGGGATTGTTATCTCCTCTTGTTTGTAGTTAGGGAAGTTTAAGATGGTCTCATTCCAGAAATAACATATAGGAGGAAATCATGGCAACTTAAATAGAGATGGTTGGCCACTTTCCTCATAGAAGAAAGGTACCAACATTTTCCCAAACTCATTTGAGGTGGAAACAGGCAGGACTAAATGGCAGCGTGTTCCAGTCATGGAGAACCTAGAGCGAGCACCATAAACTGAGAAGCCGGCAGGCAACAAAAGCATGAACAGGGCCCTATGTAAAATAACAATTTTTATTTCATGTTATTCTGTACAAGCCAGTTTATTGCTTTCTAAAATATTGAAAGTGTTTAAAGATTTAGATAAAAATTACAATTCTCATTTATGTTGAAAAGGCTCCTGGTTTATATGTATGATATAGGTTATATATGTGATATATATGATAAATAATAAATTATTATATATAATTTAATCACTTCACTCTCCCTTCCCCAAAGCAAAAAAAGGTCTTATAAAGGAATGGGCAAAATAACTGTTTCAGTTTTCAGTTAGTCAAGGTATTTTTAATGTAAGGGTTTTTTTTTTTATGCTGTCCATAGTGGCTGATTACAAGCACAGAAATAAATAAATACATACATCCATATATACATACATACATAAATGACAAAATGCTGCATATGGTGAAATTAAAGAGAAATGTATTAATCTGAGAACAGCTTTAGATCTGGAAATACATCTTTATGAGTCACTTATACATAGGCTGTAATTATTGGGTAATTAATGCTCTCAAATTAATCCCTTTCCTACAGAACCTCTAGTGGTTCTTATGCTCCAGTTGACCTAGAAAAGCTAGATCTTAGGAGGATTCCCTTCTAAATTCAGGGAATGTTCATCCATGCAAGTTTCCAAGGGCCTACAAATAAAACCTAATCAAGGCGGAAAGCAATCAGGTCCAACCAATCAGAAACCGAGCTGTGGGGCAGAAAATCAGAATTTAAATAAAAGTTGCAATTAGAACCCAGAGAACTGGCGTGACACTCGTTTTAGTTCTTAGCACTCAGAGACAGTTCGAAAATTATCTCCACAGTAGGAATAAGAAGGGCTGGTGAAGATTTTTGCCTCTTGATAGAATATTGAAAATTATCTTCATCAGTGGGTTAATTGGCTTAATTTTCCTTCAGATGGTAACTTTCAAATGCTTGGTCTTAATTAGCATGGGTAAATGAGAAATGTAGGTGATTCACACTTTTCAGTTTTCTTGTTCTCTAGAGATTTCCATTCCTTTCCCTAAAGATATTTGAAATGGCTGAGGGCTACATTGATTAAAATAAATTACGCCGGTATTTTACACCAGGAAAAATGTAGATGGAATTGACTCGTGCCTGGTCCATTAAAAAAAAAAAAAAAAAATGCAACCTCCAAATACCACAAAGGAGAAAATCAGTGTGAACTCTTGGAGATAAACCTTGTATTTTGTATGCTAAACATTATAAAACTGTTCACTTTGCAGTATTGTGCTAGATAAAGTATGATGTTCAACTGAGAAAGCGGGAAAAAAAAATCTGAGGCACTTTGTGTATTTAATGAAGGGTGTAGGTGGGGAAACTCCTACGGGCAGAGGAGGAAAAGCATAAAATATTGTTTGTTCTTTTGGGGTTATTTTACTCAATTCCTGTTTGCTTCACTCCTAACCTCTCAACTTCAGGTTTACCCTGATAAAGAGATCATCAACGCCAAATATGTTTTTGGAATCTGTTGGTAGTTTTGATCTTCATTATCACGCATTGTAAATTTTCCCTTTTTGTCATGTTAATCCATATTTTATTCTCAACCTATTACTTCATAATCTCTGATTAAAAAAAAAAAAAAAAGCACCAGTCTTAGATTATGGAATTTGAACTAGAAGAACACAAAAGCACAATTTGAGTTACTTGGGTACAAATGTATTGTGGGACACCATCCAAATTCAGAAAACGAAATCCTATCCACATTGTACTGTGCCTCTTATATAATTTCTATAAGTTACATAATGTAAGATTTTCTCATTTCACTTCTGTTGGATCTACCCGATAAAACTCTAATAAGGGTGAAATAAAGCCAAAGATTTATTTAAGAAAGTTTAAGACAAAATTCAGTTTTGGGAAATTTCATAAATACAGTATGTTTTTTTTTCTGTTGGCATCTATATAGATGCATAATAATTATATTAAAAAATCCTAATTTTCTTTTTATTTATCCAAAATTAGACCTAAAAGCCAGCAATTATGTTTTTTTATAATTTTTAGACAAACGTTAATACAAACCATGTTTTACTTCTAAAATTCACACACCCACTTATAATGGAGTTGCAAAATTTTTTAGGGATTGGGACGAATGTATCGTTACATAAAAAAGCAAGTTAAAAATTATGTATACAACGTGTACTAAAAATGAGGTGTTTAAATATGTGCATGTAAAAAAAACAATGGACTGAGAAAGATAAATTATATGAGAAGGAAAGAAATTTATACTAATAGATTAGCAAGGTTTATCTCTAGGTCTGGGGATTACAGGTGTATTTTGTGTTCTTTGTGCTTTTCTCTATTTTATAAATTTTCTGGCACAAGTTGGTTTCTCTTTTACTCAGATTAAATGTTTGAAAAAATGTTCCCTTTCTTTTCCTTTCCATGGAGAAATGGGACCACCATGGTTTTATTACCCACAAGAATTTCAATTCTAGAAATTCTGTTGCATCCTTCCAGGTAGGCATGCCGAGCACTCGACATGGAGATCACATTTTACCCTTCTACCTAATAGCATCTCCTTTCCAGATTGCTCCCCAAATAAAAACAAGCATTGAACTTCCAATCAGTGATGATAATTTAATTTCCCTCTCAGCTGTAAGTACCAGGATACAGTCAGGCAATCAGTGAGAAAAACGTGTTCTCCTGGTTTATTTTTACATTAAGTAATTAACATTTTCTTCTCTATAATGGGAGGCCTAAAAAGTGTAGGCTCAGCTGACCTAATTGTGTAGGGCTTCTTAGAAACAGTGCTGTGTGTGTGTGTTTAGGGGTGAGGTGGGGCAGGATGCAGGAGGAGTAAGATCGTTAAGTAAAACCTGAAAGTGACTCTGAACTCTTAAAAGAGTTCTTCATAATACAGAAACTTTAGCACAGAATGGGAAATCCAGGCAAAAGAGATCACTAGGTATCTTTCACTGGAGTGCTGGGCACTGTTGAGCTCACCTTTCTGGTCTGGGATTCCTAGACTCTATGGGGGTATGCACCTTTGACGGGTCTAAGTTCATTTACAACTCTTTTGGGGTAGAGGTTAAGTTGCAATGATTTTGGTTCATCAGGAAGTGAATGAGTTTTGTTCAGTGGAGATAAAATTTCCATTCTGTAGAAAAGATAACCCCAAATGTATATCTTATTGCCCAGTGCCTAGTTGTGTCATGTCTTCATTTCTAACTCTGTGTGTGTGTGTGTGTGTGTGTGTGTGTGTGTGTGGTATTCGAAATCTCAGAACCAGTTCTGATGTTTTACTGGTTTCCTCATTAATTTATTACTTTTTGACACCTGTTAATTTTATATTTGTATAAAAGTCTTCTGTTTTACTTTTTGAAAAATCCTGTCTTAACACCTGAAATACATTATTTGGGATTTATAACAAACAGATCAAAGCAAAAGGTGGTCCACAGAGCTCTGATGCTCTGTACAGGTAATTGAGAATCTTACAAATGTTTGATTTGGGTTTCACTTTTAAACATTTTTATGTATTTTTTTTTCAAATGATCTTGAAAAACAACGAATTGACTAAAATGGGTTAAATGCCAAATCTTTTCACACTGAATGTTACACAGGAACTGAATTTTCTGTTGCATGACTTCATAACATGTAAAACTTCTGGATTTGAGCTCAAATATATGCTAAGAGAACACTATTTTTATTTGCCTACTGGAGTTATGCATAAGAGGTCATCAAGAATATAGAAGATTCTGCTTTTAAAAAAATCTAGGTTGTACCCACGTGTAATCACTGCAGACTGTAACTAGAACAGGCTTGATCAATTTCAGCACTATTGAAATTTCAATCTAGGTAAATCTTGGTCAGGGCAGGGGGCTATCCTGTACATTGTAGAAGGTTTAGCAGCATCTCTAGCCTCCACTCACCTGGTGCCATTAATACTCCTCCAGTAGTGACAACCAAAAATGTCTCCAGACCTTATCCTTCAAGGGACAAAATTGTTCCCATCTGAGAAGCGCTGAACTAAGGGAGCAAGGAAGAAAGAGGAGAGGGAAGAAGAAAAGGAGAAGAATAAAGAACGTTGCAGAAGGCAGCATTACTTAGTAATAGCTTAGACCATGTGTCAAAAGATCAGTGCTACCATCATGGCCCTATTTGGATAAACATGGAGAACGTGGTCATGTCATTTCATTTTCTTGGTTCTCAGCTGCTGCTTTATCAAACAAGAATGTTAAAGTTAATGGTCTCTGCTGGGTCCCTTTTCGTACACCCAGACTGTTAGGAGGACAAAAGAAGTTGAACCAAGAACCTCCCTAACAGTTCTTCAACGTTTAATAATATATTCTGTCAACAAGCAAGCTAGTGACTTCATTTAAGCTATTTTCTATGCTATTGGATGGAAATACCTATGAACATTAGCAATTGGCATAAGCTGTTAAGAATTACTTCCTCTTATTTGAGGTCCATTTGAGGACTCAGGATGAGTCCTCTAAAATTTGGTTGTACATTATTTGAAAGGAAATATTTCTAATAATTCTGTTGGGATCAGGTCCAAGAGAAATATTTTTGAAGTTATTTTTGTGCCATCTGAAGTCAGGGCTCTTTAACCTCCATGATACCGTCAGGAACTTATGTTGGGCTACAGACATACTTCATGTTAAACACAGAAGCGATGCTGATTGGAAAAAAAGGCTCATAAATACTGCATCTGGGATACTTCCTTGTTTGAGAACTACGTGCTCAAACCTTCATATAAATCACTCACTAATTCAGTGGCATCAGGTGGATTTGTTGAACATGAACAGTGGGACAAATAGTAAACAACTTGGCAAGCCTGTTGTCCTGTGTTATCAAACAGGCTCACTTCTCAAGGCTGAGTCTTTTGATCCTGACCATTTGCCAGGGAGTGAAGAGACCAAATGTGACAGCTTGGAGGAGGTTCCTGTCCCCAAATTCCTCGAACTCAACAGAGCAGATCTTTTATTGGAAACAACAGTGTATTGCAAAAACCACTGTGATTACCAAAGCAAAGATTGGAAGAGGAGCTACAGACATTAAATGTGCCCCACCTTGAGGAAATCTCCCCTGTGAAGTATTTGACAATCTGCTAGGATGCTTGCGTTGAGGATTCTGAGGCTGTTAATTTCGACCCGTAACATGAAAAAGCAGCGATTTTGTTTTTGGTTTGCCTCTCCTCCTCCCCTCTCCCTTCTTTTTCTTCTGATCTTCTTCTGCTTCTCCTTAAGTGTGGCAAAGGTGGTAATCTAAACTTCTTTCCGCCTAACAATGTTTTTTAGCATCAGAATAACTTCCACGTCAGTGGACAGAGCTTTTAGTCGTTCATAGACTGAAGGTCTCACAAGAGAGTGGAATGACTCATATGCCCTGAACAACACAAAACTGTTGTTTCGGATTCTTGGCATCTTTGAGAACGTAACAGCAGAAAGGATAAATGTGAAAATAGGAAGAAAGTGGAACACACTTAACTAGCTGGATCACCCAGCTAAAAGGTACATACGATACAGAATTTAATACTTTGTAATCAGTTTAAATTCTTCAGAAAGCTACTCCACTGGCCATTCACCCCAGACAAGGTTTAAGGCAAAAATGAAACATGTGCCTGAAGTTGTTCATCATATAATGTGATCAGATTGAAGTTAGGAAAAGCCTTCTGGCTTTTGAGTTTCTACTGATAGGGAGCAATACATCCTAAAGCTGTGGTGGGAGACAGTTGAGAATTTTCTGTGTTCAGATTTGATCTTCCGTGCACTGTTGTGGTCATTCATTCATTTGTTCAAATGGGATTTGTTAGTCGTGTCTACTAATGAGTATTTCTATAAAGTATTGAGGCTTACAGTCTGTATTTATTCCATGTTTTCTCAGGGAAAAACACGGAACAACATGCTTGAGTGATAGAAGTATAGTAACATCCCGAAATCAATTCTCATGACAATGTCGCAACGATCTTTATTACTCATACAAATTATAAAATGCTGGCTTTTATATCATATTATATTATATTATATTATATTATGAAAATACTTGTGAAATGTCTTTATTTAAGTGTTAGTTTCAAGGACATTTTTATCAATCAACATAGAGTCATATCTTTTATTGGCAAGGTTGAAGGATAAAATACACAGCATTTAAAATAAACTATTTCTGTATGCTAGCAATAAAACCATCAGAAAAACTGTAAACTAAACAGTATTACACCATTTATAATGGCATGGAAATATATGAAATACTGGGGATAGTTCTGAGCAAATAAGTGAGAAATCATCACCTCGAAAGCTATAAAATATTTCTGAGAGAAATTAGTAAAAACTTAAAGGGACAGAGATACATACTTTGTTCATAGGCCAAAGGCTTCCGCATTGTCAAGATCCGTTCTCTCCAAATTGATCTATAGATTGGAGGCAGTCCATTCAAAATGTCAGCAAGCTTGCGTAGAAATTGGCAACAGATTGTAAACTTCATATAGAAATGCGGAGGGCATAGAATAGCCAGAAAGTTTGGAAGGAAAAATTGAAGGAATAAAATTACCTGATTGCAAGAATCCATAATCAAAATAGCATAAAAGTGGCTTCAAAGCAGATAAGTAAATCACTGGAAAAGAATACATGATAAAAATCCACCACAAGTAGACCACTGGCTTTTGGCAAAGGTACAAAAGCAATGCACAGAGAGAGAGCTTTTAATAAGTGGCACCAGAACCATTGGATATTTAAGTGCCCACCCTCAACAAAATGAACTTGGAATTTAATGGCTTTTGCCTGTGGGAATACTATAATCTAAAAATGTGATAGGTCACTAGTGTAGGATTTTGTGAAGGCTTTATGTAAGTCTTCCCTTTATCTTATAATGATGTTTCATTCATTCATTCAACAAATATTTATTGAGTAATTAATTATACACTGCCACAGACTGATGCTATGGTAATGAACAGGGTAAGCATAGATCCCTGCTCTTAGGGACCTTTGGTTAGAGTACCCAATGGAGACACAATCAATAAATCCTTACAACGCTAGTTCTGCAACTGAAATCATAGTAAGTTGAATTGAAAAATACAAGTTGTTAAGAGAACACTGTGACTTGATATCAACTTAGTAAAAAACGTCGGGAGCTGGCACAGTTGGTAAAGGTTTCTTAGAGAAAAAGAATGAGTTTGAGACCTGAATGGACGTAGCCAGTCAGAGTATGCAGGAGACCATAACTGGAATCTGTGAATTGACAGAATTAAAAAAGCAACACAGTTCTTAAAGTGTGATCTTCTAATTTTGAATTCATGAGATTAAAGGCCATTATTTTTATTGTTCATAGCAGCACCAGTGGCTGTCTGCTGGGCGCAAACTCAGACAAGATGAGGTTTTAAAAATCTCCTTCATCTCCTCAGTCATCAAGAATCTGGTTGACAGAAACTATTAAATACGGTTATGCATATGTGCCTACCACAGTATAGTTATAATTTCTACTCCTTCTTATTTTATCTTTACATTGCAGTTTTGAGACAATTCCACCAGGATTTTCAACAAAGAGGATACCTCATTTAATTCATTACTTGGGCTCCTGTTCATTTTTTTTTTTTTTTTCCACTTGAGAATAGATTTCAACTTTTCAGTGGTTGGCTCTGGACGGATGATTACTCAATTTTTCTTTAAGCTCCTGGTTTTTTAGAGAATAGCTTGGACAGTCTATTGAGTTATTTGTTGAAAAGAGTAGAAACTCTCTCAAAAAAGCTCAAATGAGAAGAACAAAAAAAAAAGGACAAAAATATATATGACGTCCTCAGAAAAGCTCAAAATGCTTTAAATTTTTGAAGTATCCCTTCTCAGTGAAATAAAACCGTCACTCAGCTGTTGATTTTTGTGTGTTTTAAATTTCAAATGTTGAGGTAATGGAGTTGATCAGAAATACGGCCTTAGCGACTACACGTGTTCATCAGTTTTAGTTTGGGCTGAAATAAAATCCTTGAGACACCTCTCCCAGTACAACCCATGTTTCCCTTTTATACTTGAGAGCATGACATGATTCTCGAGAGATCCTGAGTTTTGCTTGTTTTAATATAGAATGAAACTCTCTTAGGATAAGAATCCTTGGGAGTAATAGGAATATAATAAAATATTTCAGTCTGTCTCAAAGATGATTAGTTTGGGAACAGGGTCTGCCCAAATTCTATAGTAGGAAACATTTTAATTCATGTGAATATATTTTATTGTGCTGGCATCTGGGCATTTTTATTTAGCTATAATTAACATACCATAAAATACATAGGTCTTGAATGTTCAGTTCAATGAGTTCTGGCATTTGTATACATCCATGTAATGATCACCCCAAATGAGATAAAGAATGTTTCCTAGAAATTTCTTTGATGCCCTTTTCCAAGCAATTTCCCTTGCAATGATTATCTAATTTTTATCACAATGGGTTGATTTCACTTGTATTTGGATTTCATATAAATGGATCTGGATCCATAATATATGTTCTTTCGGTACTGGCATCTTTTGCTTAACAGAATGTTTTTGATACTTTTGCATATTTCTGCATGTAAAAGTAGTTCATTCATCCCATATCACTGAGCAGTTATACATTGTATAGATATACCACAATGTATTCTACTTTTCGCTGTTCTGAATAACGCTGCTAGAAAGATTCAGATAAAAATATTTGTGGGAACATATGTATTTATATCTTTTGCATGAATACCAATGGGTAGAATTACTTGGTCATGGTGGTCATGAGACAAGAATGTTTGTAAGAAATAGTGTGCCAGTGAAGTTGTATTATTTTACATTCTTATCAGAATTTTCCATTCCTTATCAGAAGCAATATGTGAGACTTGCAGTTTCTCCATATTGTTAACAGGTGGTTTCATCTTTTTATTATTATTATTATTATTATTATTATTATAGTCTTTCTAGTGGCTTAGAAGTGTCAACTCACTCTGAATTTTTTTCATATGATAATTGGCCCCTAATACATTTTATTTTATGAAGTATCTGTTAAAACTCTTTTTTCAGCCTATTCCTCTTTTATTGTCGACGTTTAAGAGTTCTTTATATACCTACCTACAATTCCTTTGTCAAATATATGTACTGTGCATACACACACACACACACACACACACATATGTGTCTTCCAAAGCAATTGTTTTACTCTGCATTTCTTCCAGCCATGAAAGTTCCTCTTGCTCTGTCTACATCCTTGCCAGCATTTGGTGTTTTCAATGTTTTGCATTTCAGCCATTTTAATAGTGTGCAGTGGTATCTTGTTATTTTAGTTTGTAACTCCCTGATGACATGAGATGTACACCATTTTTTGTATGTTTATTTTCCATCTTTATTTGCATCTTTGATGAGGTGTCTGTTTAGATCATTTGTCCATTTTCTAACAGGGTTGTTTTTACTGTCGAGTTTTAAAAGTTCTTGGCATATTTTGGATATCAGTCCTTGATCAGATAAATGTTTTATGAAGATTTACTTCATGTCTGTGGCTTGCCTTTTCATTCTCTTAACTGTGTCTTTTGCAGTAAGAAGTTGTTTTTTTTTAATGTTTTATTTTTGAGAGAGAGAGAGAGAGAGAGGGAGAGAGCAAGGAAGGGGCAGAGAGAGAGGGAAACACAGAATCCAAAGCTGGCTCCAGACTCCGAGCTATCTGCACAGAGCCCCACGTGGGGCTTAAACTCACAAACCATGAGATCATGACCTGAGTCAAGTCGGATGCTTAACAGACTAAGCCACCCAGGCGCCACACAGATAAGAAGTTTTTAATTTTAATGAAGTCCAATTTACCAATTTTGTCTTTGATGGATCCTGGTTTTGGTGTTGTATCTAAAAAGTTAGTATCAACTCCAAGTTCACCTAGATCGTCTGTGTTCTCTTCTGAGAGTTTTATAGTTCTTCATTTAATCTGTGATCCATTAGGGGTTACTTGTGAAGTTGTGAGATCTATGTTTATGTTCTTTTTCTTTTTTTTTTTCTGTCTTTTTGCACGTTGGTGTCCAATTTCTCCAGCACCATTTGTGGAAAAGACTAGTATTTTTCCATTGAATTGCTTTGGCTCCTTTGTCAAATACTAGTTGACTAGCTTTGGGTAGGTCTAGTCGTGTATTCTTGACCTATTCGTCTATTCTTTGACCAATACCACACTGTCTTGAATACTATAGCTTGACAGTAAGTGTAGAGTCAGGCAGTGTCAGTGTTCCAGGTTTGTTCTTCTCTTTCCATATTGTGTTGGCTATTCTGGGTCTTTTCCTTTTCCATATAAACCTTAAAGTCATTTTGTAGATATTCACAAAATAATTTCCTGGGATTTTGATTGAGTGTGCGTTAGATCTGTAGATCAAGTTGGGAAAGACAGGTATCTTAACAATATTGAGTCTTCTTATCCATGGCATGTAATATTCTTCATTTGCTTAGCTCTCTAATTTCTTTCATCGAAACTTTGCAGTTTTCCTCATGTAGATCTTGCATGTATTTTGCAAATTTATACCTGAGTATTTCCTTTTTTAGCGGTAATATGAATGGTATTATGTTTTTTTTTATTTCAAATCCAGTTGTTCGTAGCTGGTATGTAAGAAAGCAATTGATTTTTTTTACATGTTAATGTTATATCCTGCAACTTGCTATAATTCCAGAAATTCTGGGAGTGGGGATCTGAGATTTCCTACATAGACAAATCATCTGTGAGCAAAGATAGCTTAATGTTTCCCTGCAAATATGCATACTTTGAATCTCCTTTTCTTAATACATTAGTTGGGACGTGTAGTATGATGTTGAATTGGACTGGTATAATAGATTTTCAATCAAGCTGTTTTTTCACAGGCAGACATTTTATTTGGCATCAAGTCCCATTGGTCTTTTTTTTTTTTTTTATGGTTTTGGCTTTTTGTGTCCTTTCTGGGAGGCCGGCATGCCTACCTTCCTCCCTGCCTTCCTCCCTCCCTCCCTTCCTCCCTTCCTCCCTCCCTTCCTTCCTCCCTTCCTTCCTTCCTTCCTTCCTTCCTTGGCTTCTTTTTAATGAGTTCTCTTTTATCGTTAGGTGAAGAAACAGTAGTAAATAGGTTAAGACTTTTTAACAGCTGTAGTAATTTAAAAGAAACAGAACATTGACATTGAACCATAGACCCTCTGGCAAAGCAATCAGTGAATTTCTAGCTTGTTAACCTCTCAGAGTTCACCTTAGTTTAGCATAATGCCAACCAGGCTGAGAAGCAAGTAGAACCTGAAATCTAGCCTTACCTCTGCACCGATGGAGGTAGGGGCATTATTTTCTAATCAACCAAAGGTCCCACCCTTCATGTAAGCCTGTTAGTGAGACTGCACCAGTTCTGAGGGCGTTTACTCAAACCTTTTAAAATCCACTTGTGTGGGGAAGGCGTGTTTAAATCTTAAGTTCAAAACCGACGCAAACCACAGCAGTTCTGCTGTAATAGTTGTTTTGAAAATGTGATTTGTTACACCATGAATAATATGCAGGGGGACAGTTCAGCAACATATGAATTGTCCATTTGCATGTGGGTGATTTTGTAAGCAAGACACCCTAGGTAAATGCAGGAAAGGGACGTAGCTAAACTGGGTCACGTAGGTAAATGGAAAATGCACACACAGGTGTATCTTAAGCATCTGCCTCCGTTCACCACATGTGGTACACAGCACACCCACTCACGCCTGGTGTTACAGCATTGAACCAGGTCCAGATAACACTCATTCCACCATTTGCAATATCTTAGAAGCTGCAACCCTGTAACACCCAGTTCGCATCCATGAGCAAACTTTTGTTGTTGTCATTGTAAAGTTCCACGCTTATTGTCCTATTTGTGTATTTCTTAAAAGTGTACGATTATGCCACTGCTTTTGTTATGCTCCTTTTTGAATTTTTATTTGTATGTGTCACTATTTTTGAGTGTTACCCCCCTAACCCTATGTTCCACGTAAGCTTTGCAGTCTTTATCGTGTGAATTTAAATAATGTGGTGATTTGTAAGAATCTCTAGGTTACATTATAGAAGAACTGATGTGTATCGTTTTACTCATGAAGAAGCTATATCCCAAACAGCGTCTGAACCTAACATAGCAGAAATTATCATAAGATAGAAAAGAGGAGGTGTATGTGTTACAGCAAGTATCTGTCACCACTCCTGTCTTAAGGGAGTAGGAAGGAGAAAATTCTCTCTCTCTCCCTACCTCCCCCCGCTCACGTCTTGGCATTATGAGCCCTGCTCATTCTCCAAAACCTTTCTTTTTACCACCACAGGACTATGCTCAAGGCTCTACCTTGTCCTTTATCCCATTTGCCCTTTTGTACTAAAGTCTAAGGGTAGAAACTCTATTATCTGTTACAACTTGTTGGAGGGTGTAAATCCTAAAAAAAAAAAAAAAAAAAAAAAAAATGGTGTGCAACTGGAAGGGTCACGCCACAAATAAAGGATCTAAGAGATCACCTTAGGTGAAGTGGGATGAAAGTACTTGTTAAAGAAAAGGAAATGTTGGGGTGCCTGTGTGGCTCAGTTGGCTGAGTGTCTGGCTTTTGATTTTGGCTCAGGTCATGATCCCAACGTCCTAGGATTGAGCCCCACATCAGGCTCCATACTGAGCATGGAACCTGCTTAAAATTCTCTCTCTCTCCCTCTGTCTCTCTCCCCTGCTTATGCTCTGTCTCTCTCTCAAATTTTAAAAGTGAGAAATAGAAAAGTTTAAAAGGAAAAACAACTGTTTGTTTAAAATCTAAGTGTGTTAACACCAAACTACCAAGCGCAGTGCTTGGATCAGAGTAGGTCCTCAAAATATTGGAAGAAGGAATAAAAATAAATGGTTCTAAAGGCACTTGGTGGCCCATAGATCTGTGTAAGTCATCTCAGCTCCCCCAAAGAACATGGAATTTCAGAGATGGGAAAATCTTCAATAAACAATACCACATCTTATGATAGTATTGTTAGCAAATAATGAAACAGTAATAGGGAAACAATTATTTTGGCTGGGTGGAGCAGAAAGAGGAACCTATAAGAATTTGGTTGAAAATTAGGCTTTTGAAGAAAGTTCTTCCTCCAGAATTTGATTTTGATCTGAAAACAGAAGCGTCACCATAAATAATCTCTGCTTTCCAACTAGCTGTACTTGAGCAAAACATTTAGGTATGTGTAAACAGTGAAGAATGGTGTTAAATTAAACCCACATTGTGTTTCCATCACAGTGCTACTGCTTAGACCCTAGTTTGACCTCCCCTCCTCTCTCCATCAGATTCCTGCTATCATCTCCCTGCTCCTTGCATATCTCCTGCCAGACTGCTCTCATGACAACACCGTCTTCACAGGACCCTCTCACGATGTGAGTTGAATGAGCTCACGCTCCTCACTGCTCCACAGCCACGGTAGTCTACCATCTCCTCAGAGTAGAACACCAGTGACTTTCTGTTGCTTCCGTCCTTCTTACCTCTCATACCTACCCCCACATTTCTGACTCTGTGTCTTCCACCTCCAACTCTCACTTTGACTCCAGCCTCACCACTTGCCGAGCATCCTACGGTCCGTAAGTACTGCCCCATTTTTTGGTGCCCTGGTTGTTTCCTCTTCTTGGAACATCATCCCAGCAGATAGCGAATGGATCCTTCCTTCCCCTCCTTGGAATCTTCCTTCAGGTGACCTCTTCTTAACAACCTTTACCCAGACTACACTATTGATCATGTGAACCCCACTCTCCCCTGTCCATTCTCCACCCTGGGCATCCTTCCCTCTCCTTTTTCCATACCACCTTCACTTTGTAACCTGCTGTGTACGTTACTTTTTACTATATGTTTGTTGGCTTTCTTACCCATTCTCAAACATAAACTCTGTCAGTGCAGGGATCTTTATGTGTGTTGTTCACCGACAGCTCAGCAAGGGTTAGAAGAGTGTCAAGAATATAGTGAGTGCTCAAGAAATACTATTGAATGAAAGTGACCATTAGTGAACATTTTACAAATCCTTCTACTATTTCAGCTGTGTATTTCTAATGGCTTCAAAGTTCACTAACAACACAGCAGACCTAAAACTAGAAGCATAATGATGACGTAGATAGCCAAGGTTTTGTTTGTTTGTTTGTTTGTTTGTTTTGTGTAACATTCAGAGTGATAAGCAAACCCAGAATGAACACTACAACTGAACACTGGTTTTAGGGATGAAGAAAAACATTTTTAATAAAATTTAAAAATCAGTGAGTGTGGATAAGATGAGATGCTGAAACATATATAATTTGTCTTTTAAAATTTGAATTACTAGAAGATGGCCATTTTTATTTGGGACGTTTTCCCCTCACCTTCGTAGTAAAAATAAAATGTATTGATTATACTAATATTGATTGACTTCTTTCAAAGGTGAAAGGAAAACTCTTAGCCTGTGTTTTTCCACTGGGATTGTGCTATTTAAAACAATATGGCAGAAAAGCAAGTGAGCAGGCTGTTTAATTACAGTAGAACATGCTACCAATTCAACTATTGATCTTACTTCATTTGCCATCTTATAATAGATTATATACTTTTTCATCCATTCTACGCAGTGCTCAGTATATGATTTCATATTTATAAATTCTTTTAAATATTTAATGCCTTTGCATTTAGGTTCTTAAATCAAATGATTTGTAACGGGCTAAAATAATCAGCATCATACTGAAAATTTAGGAAATAGATACAGAGATAGATCAAACCTTACAATACATAAGGAGTTTTAGAAAACACAAAACCATGTCCCTGAATATTAAATGTGTCAAATTATGTGTATTAATTAGAATTTATGGGTTAATATAATAGAAACTCTAATGCTGTGACTATAGGACAGCAGTATATAATGAAATGTAGTTCATGTATGAAGTTAAGATGGAAAGTGAAATGTAAATTTATGTGATTTAATAAGGTTGTTATTGAACAGTGTATAAAAATTGAACAAGAAAAAGCTTGGCTTTATTAGCATGTGATGCAAATTATTTAAAAAATCTTGTGTGAAACATAAATTATACTGCTCTAGGCAGAGATTCTAATTCTCCTGGACAACAGAGCCATGATACTTTAGAAAAGTAATAAGATCATTAACAATAAACTAGAGATCAATGTAAATAATGCAAATATACAAAAGGATGTGTGCGTGCACATGTGTGTGCATTGTAGGGTATCTACGAAGCTGACAACCGGTGACGTTGTATAATGGTGAGTATTAAATGAACAAAACCGCCATATATAGCCAAGCAAGTTGGCAAGTGACATTTAATCATCTGTTAAAAGTTGCAAACTAGAAGAAATATCCGAAACATACATTGCTGTGTTATTCCGCACGCCTCTTCAGCCTTGTCTGCAGGTTGTTTTCTTGATCTATGAAGACATTAGGGAATGACCACTAATTAGCGATGGTGTAAGACCCAGCGATGGTAATATTGGTTGCCATCCCAGCTAACTAAGTTGCTAATGTACAATCCCATTCCAGAAGAGCCGTCACTATAAAACCGGGTCAGCATGGCAGCAGAAATCTATAAATATAGTGCCTATGTCATATCCTATCATCTCTGGAAGGAGCACGCGCCCTGTCTTTTTAAAAGAGGTTTCCATATGCTG
This sequence comes from Herpailurus yagouaroundi, assembly GCF_014898765.1. Classification (NCBI taxonomy): domain Eukaryota; kingdom Metazoa; phylum Chordata; class Mammalia; order Carnivora; family Felidae; genus Herpailurus; species Herpailurus yagouaroundi. The sequence goes on along the minus strand of NW_024412414.1, from coordinate 18,614,469 downwards.
TAGAAGACATGTGTGATAAATTAAGCACTTCTTTCTAGACACTGAAAACATAATAGTGATATAATTAATTACAGTCATATTCTTGTTAAAATTGTGCAGAAAAATTACACCTTTTTCGATTAGCATGAAATATAAGTGTCAAATCCGTAATAAAACCCTGATCAATAAAACAATAATAATTGTGTTGTTAAAAGCAGACATTGAAAGGTGTTCATGGCAACATATTTTAAAGGTTAGAAACCCTTTTAAAATAAACGGATTTCATCTTTACACTATGTCATCTAAATCATTACTGTGTTTGTGTATACAATTATAATCAGACGATAAATTGCAGCTATTGAATGGATTAAGTCTGCACTTCTTGACCTCATAAATCTGAGATTGTCATAGCTTCAGAAAATGCTTGTGTAACAATCAGTTGATTACATGGCATGAGCAGCTGTGTGCATGTTAACTGGAAAATACGAAAGGGGAAGGGTAACGCAGAGTTCAGTGGCAGAACTTTATAACATATTTGACACTTTCTTTTTAACACTTTCAGACCCTCCCTTTGGAAGGTGCCTTACGGTTTAGTAGGTTTACACGTTGAATAGAAGGATGTGAGGAAAGTTTGGGCTGACACAACGAGGTCCAACTGAAACGTCAGTGTTCATTAAGATTCCCTGAAAATAGCCATTCCTGTTAAATCACCGTATTTTTGAAAGCCTTAACAGAGCATCGTATAGAGTGGTGAGAAAATCTTCACACTACTCTCTAATTAGTGACTTGGGCGGGGGTGGGGGGAGGAGGGGGGGCAACTTCACCAATCCCCAATGACAATCTGTTCCTAAATGTGCCACTTCCGGTGGGTGCGTGATGCCTCTTTGACACAACCTCAATTGATGTTTAAAAGAAATGAGTCAAATAATGGGTGATGGTTTACATTTTTGAAAATTTCAAAATCATAAAGTGATCATCTCACCACTAATGAAAATAAAATACCGGAAGTGGCTAGTAGTGTTAGCAGGTTTTGAGGGAAGGCTCGACCTGCACCTGCCATTTTATGCTTAATTCACGACGTATTGTGTGCATTTTGGAGCTTCTTACAATTGGTCTTAACTCAAATTTATCTATTTGTATATAGCTTCCACCTTCAAAAATGTATATAGAATATGACCCAATTTTGAAAATCTCATATATTAAAATGGTATTAATCAAAGATTCAAAGAGAATTAGATTATTAATAATGAAATATTTTCATTTACTTTAATTTTCTCAGATGAAAGGAACTACAGCGTGCTTTAAGCATCAGTTAGGAATTTACAGCCTGCTCATAAAAGTGGCATTTTTCTCATTTTGCATAAAAAGTTAGAGTATAGAATAGCTAAATAACTAATCCCAAGGTCACAACGAAAAGGGGAATGAGGGGCAGCTCAAAAGAAAATCCTCAATTTCAAGCTCCTGAGGAACAATTGCCTTTTTATAACCCCTATTTAATAACATTTAATGATTAAATTACCATGAAAATAAAACATCTTGTTCAAAAGGCATTCTAGTGTGGAAAAATAGAAGACACTGATCTATGATATGCACTCAACTTCGTTAAAACAGCCTTATAAGAGATTAGACCCGGCGTACTCCCACCTGTCTAGGGAGCCAGCCGGCCTTCAGAAAGCTGGGTAAGGGAATGTCCACATTCCTACACAAGATGGGATTTTTTTTTTGGCCTCCACGACTCTAACCCAGATAGTTATTGATCACAAACTGTTGCGCACACATCTCATTTCGACCTCGGCCATCATAGCCACACAGATGGCTGCTTCATTTGATGTTGAAGTTGACAGATTTTGAGATGATGGCAAGGAGTCCAGTGTTGTAGACTGTTGACTTTGTTAAATGTGAAGAGTTGCTTTGCATCACCTAGTCATAATGGTTAAGATGGGAGTGTCCCTGTTTGCATTAGGTAATTTACTTACATTGTGTTACTTCATCTTTCGAGCAATCGGCAATGGAATTATCATTGTCCTCAACTACCAGGTTAGAAAATTAAGGAATTGAGGGTATGGTTGGGGGTCACAGCTGGAAAGGGGGATAGCCAGATGTGAAAGCAGATTTTTAAACATCCGGAACTGAGTTCCTTATCTGCTGGGCAACACTGCCTTGAGGTTTTACATTTCCCAGCTCCCCCTGATGTCCCAGAGTTGGGCTTCTGAATCTCAATAATTAAAGCCTCCCAACAGACAGCTTAATGAGCTCCTCTGGTTTAAAAGTAACCATTTTAATCCAAAATTTTGGTCTAAAAGTGACCCATAGACCAGTATGGTTGGTTTTATTTTTTTTTCAACTTGCATTGACTTGACTAATTGTATGCTAAAGTATAGTTACTCCAGTTATTGGTGTTTATGGGTATTTCATTCAAGTAAAAAATACGATCAATTAAAGTTTACCATTTTAGTCAAAGAATGTTTTTCAGATAAGTACTTAAAGCAGTCAAACAACTGCTGGGAGGAATTGATCCCTTAATAGAGTACTTGTGTGCCACTGAATGAATTGAAAGGAACTTACTCAAATTTGTCCAATCTGTTTGTTGGGTTTTTATTTTTTGTTTTTTTTTTTTTTTTCTTTTTTTGGCATCACTGGTAGAAACACTCAATGAATTAACTTAATTGGTTAACTACTTTAGGTCAATATGCCAAAGGAAAATAACTTCATTTTGGGTTATTCGATCTCTATAATTGTATGATGGGAACACAAATTTGCTCCACTTTTTTTATGTACTTATTTTCTTATTTTTATCTGAGAGAGAGAGAGAGAGAGAGAGAGAGGAAGAGAGAGAGAACAAACATGAGGGGGCAGGGGAGAGGGGCAGAGACAGAATCTTAAGCAGGCTCCACACTCAGCATGGAGCCTGACATGGGGCTCGATCCCATGACCTTGGGATCGTGACCTGAGCTGAAATCAAGATCCCATTGCTTAACCAACTGAGCCGCCCAGGTGCCCAACTTAGTTTTTTCTTAACAAAATTCATAAAAGTTTTCCAACCATGTTCCCTCTCAGTCTCTGGATTCCTCATGTCTTTTTGACTTTTGAAGGTACTTATCTCTACCAACACAGGGCCTTTGGACATGTTCTTCCCCATGCCCGGAGCACATGTTTCCTCACTTTCTTGCCCCACATCTGTCCTAGGTTCAATGTCTTCAGATCTCAGTTCAATGATCTCTTCTCTAAAAATGGGTCCCTGACTTCTGTGATAGGTTGAACACCCCTAACACCTGCTACTGGGAACACATAGTGTTTATTCCTTAAGCACTTGTAAGCATAGTTGAGTTATCTCTTAGGGGTGTGATTCTTTGGTAAGTGTCTCTTTGCCAGTAGCCTGTAAGCTCCATGTGGACCGGCACCGTATCTGTTTTGTTCATCATTTACTCCCACTGCCTAGCACGTTCTCTGGGGTATATACATGTTTGATGAAAGGCTAATGGGGATCAGGCTGGTTAAGTCAGTGACATGACACAAGAAGTGAATACAATGATTTCGAATTAACTTTATTGAGATGTAATTTACATCAAATAAAACGCACCTATTTTTAAGTGTGCCATTTAGTAAGTTTTGAATAGATAGGTTTTTCCATAGCTTGCCTCTTTCTGATACTGAGCTGTAACGCAATGGGCAAATCTTGGAATGTCCCTGGACTTTATTTATTTATTTATTTATTTATTTATTTTTTTTATTTTAAAATTTTTTTCAACATTTATTTATTTTTGGGACAGAGAGAGACACAGCATGAACGGGGGAGGGGCAGAGAGAGAGGGAGACACAGAATCGGAAACAGGCTCCAGGTTCTGAGCCATCAGCCCAGAGCCCGACGCGGGGCTCGAACCCACGGACCGCGAGATCGTGACCTGGCTGAAGTCGGACGCTTAACCGACTGCGCCACCCAGGCGCCCCATCCCTGGACTTTAAACACTTCATCTGTGAGAAGGGATTAGGCTGTTTCTACAGTCCCTGCCCAAAGTAGGATTCTAGTTCTGTGTTCAGGCTCTCTGCATGTGAGAATACATTTAAAGATCTATGTTCTCCCAAGGATAGCTCCCTCTGTAGACAGTTGTCGAAAGACAGGTTCAGCCTGCCTGATGTTGGTAGTGATTGGCTTAAACATCCCTCCTTCATGTACCCAACTTGAATTCTCAAGTTACCCCAACTTTGAGAAATGAAGATGTAACTCCCTTACAATGGCCTGTCTTTGAATATTGGGTTCAATATCTTTGTCAACATTTCCATCTCCTAGGGTTATCTTTTCACAGTTTCTGTATAAATCCTCACATTATGCACCTTGCATTTATTAGTTTTATTTATCAATTATACCTCAATAGACCTGAAAAAAAAAACGTATTTCCATACCCCAGAATTATTAACAATGTTTAGACCATGTCAACCAGAGTCATGACAGTTGTTTTCCACTAAAGCCTCTGAAGCACAAGGGGAAAAATTAAATAAGGGCTACTTAAGATAAAGCTGTTTGCCTTGTTTCTACCTATATTTGTGTCTTCTTCCTTTCATCCTCTCTCTCTCTCTTTCTCTCTCTGTTCCTTCTTTCTGTCTTCCCTCCTTCCTTCTTTTTTTTTTTTGCCTTCATTCATTATTTTAATATCAAATACAAAAAAAAAACACTACCTTGATCTGCTCTTTGAATTTAGAGCACAGGATAACAAATTGTTCACTCTGGGTAACAATTTAAAACCTATCCAGGCACTGTTACATGGACGGCAAACAGAGAAAGAGTAATTGAATAAGGAAAGGAAATAAAAAAGGAACAAAACAGACAGGCAGGGAGACCACAAACCGCCTGACGGACTAGAACGCCCCATAGAGAAAGGGAAGAAAAGAGGAAAAGCAGAGAAAGACTAACAGACACCACCACCCACAGGGACATGCATTTTGATGAAATAGAAGCTCTCTATTTTTAGGCGAGACATACCCAGTTGTGAATATTTAGGACATTGATTCTCAAACGATGCCCTGGCAGTGGGCAGTTGAAGCTAAATATTTTTAAATGATCCGATTCACACTGAAAAAAATACTTCATAAATAAAGCAATGTCTCTCTGAAGATTGTTCTCCCTCCTATTTCTTCATTAAACCTTTGTATCTGCATCTGCTTACCTTTGCTAACATCTAGATTGAGCAAGAAAGTCTACAGTGGGTTATATTAAGAATAAAAAGATTTGTTATTTTAAGCTAGGCCTTTTTAACCACGGAATATAAAAACTCTTCATTCAAGTAATTGATGTTAAAAATATTTTTCCCGTTAACATTTTTCCTTTGTGAAATGTTAATAAAGGAATCCATGCACATAGGTAAAAAAAAAAAAAAAATCAAATGGGCTACAGGGCTTATAATGCAAGCAGTGGTTGGCCACCCCATTCCTTGGTACAGTCAGTCTTCCTCGCTGGGGAAATCAATTTTAATGGCTTCCGATGTAGTCTTTGGAGCGATGGCCTCCAAAAGGCAAATAATATGCTTAATTACTATATCAAAATTTATCAAATTGAAATAATAAATATTGGACATAAAATATGAGAAGATGACACTGCCTCATTTATACTACCCTGCCAACTTCCATTTCCCCCCTTAATACCACTTTGTGATAGTTTTGTTTTGTTGGTCATTGACTACTCTCAGCACCCCCAACAACATAAGATAAAAATACCAGTACTCCTCTTTTCTGCCTAGGTATGCTCTCTCTACAATATTTCACTTTCTAGTTTATATTCCTAGTTACAATACCACATCTCACCTTGCCACTTACCATAATTTTCATTCTGTTCTGCAAAGATCATTTAATCTTCTATTTCTGTCTGTAGTAAAGGGGACCTGAGCAGCCAATGAAAGAGATTTTATTTGAAGAACAATAGTCCATAATGAGTAGAGTGGCTCTCCAGAGTACTGGGCAGTGTAAATCCCGTGATCTTGCTTCATCATGTTCAGTAAAATATCCATTTTTCTTATTAATGGAGCTTGGTGGGGAATACACTTTGCAGAGGTGCCTTTATGTGCTCAGTCTTGGTGGAAGGCAAGCATAGATCAAACAACAAGATTTTCAGAGGGGATTGCATCACATTTAAGTTACAAGAGTATAACAAGTCTTGAATAAGGTCTCCGAGTTGGTCTTTAAAGACTTCCCAGAAGGGTAAATTGCTGATATGGGTAGTGGTGAATCGCAAAGCAGTTTCAGTCAAGTATGTGGCCTGGGGTCAAAGGTGAGAAGGAACCCAGGATGATGCCATATTACAGAAGTAAGGAAGAGAACAAGCTTTGTTCTTAAAGAATGTTTAAAAAAAAAAACCAAAAGAATCCAAGATGCGGGGTTTGAATGTACAAGTGTCAGAAGCATTCTTTTCAAGATGAGTTTGGGGATGGAGTAAGGGTAGAAGGCAGATTAGCTCGAAAGTGAACGGTGAGAAAGGGGGTCTAAAGGAGTTGCTTGCAGAACTGTGGAGGGAAACTGATGGGAGAAATTGGAAGGAAAAGCAAATGTTATTTATCCTCAGAGGCCAATCTCACGTGCCATCTTTGCATGAGACTTTCTGCTCTCTACGTCCCCCGGTTAGGTGACTGTCATCTTTTTCCCTTTTTCTCTGTGTTGTCTACTCTATTAGATGGAAAATGACCATCTCATTTATCTTCATTTCCCCACCACCTAGCCCAAAGTCTTACACATAGCAGGTGTTTAAAAAACTTTTTCATGGGGCGCCTGGGTGGCTCAGTCGGTTAAGCGGCCGACTTCGGCTCAGGTCACGATCTCGCGGTCCGTGAGTTCGAGCCCCGCGTCGGGCTCTGTGCTGACAGCTCAGAGCCTGGAGCCTGTTTCGGATTCTGTGTCTCCCTCTCTCTGACCCTCCCCCGTTCATGCTCTGTCTCTCTCTGTCTCAAAAATAAATAAATGTTAAAAAAAAAATTTAAAAAAAAAAATAAAAAACTTTTTCATGTAGGCATGTGTTCATGATGGACTCAAAAGTGCTCAGTTCTTTTCTCTATGTCCTTCCTTTGTTTTTTTCCTTCCTTGCCTTTTCTCCCTGTCACCTTTGCTCTATTTATCTTTTCTTTCCATCAAAGAGAAGGCTTATGTGTGCATGGATAAGGAAAGACAGGTCTGTGGTTTCATGGAGATTGAAGACCCGAGAGAGAGCGAATGAGAATCGAAGTGATAAAGACAGGGGAAATATGATCCAAATGTTACGGGAAAAAAGAAAGGAAGCGAGGAAGGAAGAAAAACGAGGGAGTACATAATCCTCTCTCTGAGGCAAGTGGGGCCAGGCCAGAATATCAACATAATATCTTAACTTGAATGGAAATTTTCAGCGATACTTGCCCAGATATAAAAGTAGAAAGTGTTTAAATCCTGTCATTCCTTTATACTGAGAATAGAACGAAAAACAAACAAGCATAAAAAGACCATAAACACATTTGAAATATCAGTGAATAAGAGATTATATCCAAAAGAGAAAGAAATGGAGAGCTTTGTATGGTTTCTGGTTTACAGACCAGCAGTCCGTAAATACCTTATTATTTTTTAATACTTATTAATACCTTATTATTAATACCTTATTATTAATACCTTATTATTAAGACACTTAATACCTTATTAATACCTTCTTATTTTTTATTTTTAAATTTTTTGTATTTATTTGTTTGTTTTTGGCCTTTTAATTCTATAGGCTTCTGGGCAGAGTTAATTAAAGGGGCCTACAGAAAATCATGGTATTTATTTTATTTAAAATGTAACAAACAGCATAAAAACTTTAACAAAGAGATGCTGGATACTTACCACCAAGCCGTGACCTAGGGTATCTTAGTGACTTAAAAAAATTTTCAGAGCCTGGGTATCACTGGGAAAGCTCACAAACTTGATTTTGTTCACCAAGAACAGAGTCACGTTTGAAGGCCAAACTCATATCCACCAAATTCAGAACACACACGCTTACTCATCAGAATACCAAGTTCTCAAATTATTAGGATAAATTTAATTGTCTAGGCCTTAGACTTTCCTGTTCTTGGCTTGGCACAGTGTCTCCTCACAGGCAAGCTCGGTGGTAAGGTAAGTTATAATTAGAATTGTACTTGAGGCATTTGGAATTGCTCAGCAGACGAACGTTGCGATGAATGGCTCAAGGGTTTCTTGAACCCACTGACAAATGTTAACTTCACCTGTATCTTCAAGAGGAATATACCTGCCATTAGGAATCAACAGGTCGCATGAACTGGATTTTTTTTTTTCCACTTGGAATTCCCGTGGGACTGACTGTGTATACCATATTTTAATGTGTTTCTTAATAGCGTTACATTGATAGAATTGTTTACATTCACAAAAGGCATTTATGTAAGTTATGTGATGATCTCCATTGCAGTTCACATTATCATCTACATTTCACAGAAAGGGAAATAGAGGCTCAGAAATGTTAAGCGACTTGGCCAAAGATCCTACAGGTACTAGCTTAAGAACCTTTTAAAACAGGAAGTATAGCTTACATATTTTTTATCATCCCAAGAATAGTGTTCTCTAAGAAGTACTTGGGTCCTATTTGTTGATAATAGGTTTATAGAAGCATGTAATGACAGAATTGATACTTGAACACTTAAAGAAAGTCTTCACTTTACTCACTACTTCACAGGTTTTTCATTCAATACTGAGTTCCTCATAATGCATTTATTTATTTATTTATTTATTTATTTATTTTTTAATTTTTTTTCAACGTTTTTTATTTATTTTTGGGACAGAGAGAGACAGAGCATGAACGGGGGAGGGGCAGAGAGAGAGGGAGACACAGAATCGGAAACAGGCTCCAGGCTCCGAGCCATCAGCCCAGAGCCTGACGCGGGGCTGGAACTCCCGGACCGCGAGATCGTGACCTGGCTGAAGTCGGACGCTTAACCAACTGCGCCACCCAGGCGCCCCCGTCATAATGCATTTAAAACATCATTTGCTTTCTAAAAATTCGGCTTTTTTTCCTACAACATTTTAGGAGGCTGTCTATGTTTGTTTGTTTGTTTAAACGTTTATTTTATTTTTAAGAGGCAGAGAGAGAGAGCATGAGCAGGGGAGGGGCAGAGAGAGAGGGAGACACAGAATCTGAGGCAGGCTCCAGGATGTGAGCTGTCAGCACAGAGCCCGATGCAGGGCTTGAACCCACGCCCTGCGAGATCATGACCTGAGCCGATGTCGGACGCTTAGCCAACTGAGCCATCCAGGCGCCCCAGGAGCCTGTCTCTGTTTTAAAAAATGAATGAGTTTGAGCTAGTATTTTTGGCTTAAAAAACCACAGATGATTTTCTTCTGTTGGGTGGCACATCAGTGATTGTTTTTAGTTGCAAACAACAGACTTCACTCTGGGAAGTTGGAGCAGAAAAGAAATTTACTAATTGGTATGGTGGACAAAACCCACGCTTGGCTCACATACACCCACATTCCTTTTTACTCTGTGTGCTGATTCATAGATACGCCAGTAAAATTTTTTTGAGGTTGGCACCCACAACCTCACGTCCTTCACATGCCTTCACGTCCCAAGACTACTTTTTGCTGCTGTGCTGGGGGCCTGAAGTGCCAGAGAGATTAGGTGTGGTAGGGCAGCTCTCAGCCAATGACTGATGGCCTCCCCTCATATACTTCATAGGAAGGATACAAGCCAGCTCCCTTGCCTGCAGTTGGGACAAATTCTGGATGTAATTTAAACTCTGGAGTACCTTGCAGGGTTGGACAGAGGCTGGGACTTTGGCTGAGATCAGTACTTACTTGGCTTTTATACCCTTCCCTGTCATGTTTTCTCTCCTTCCATACTGGTTTGTCTAGAAGCACTTTTTTAAAAGTCACTTGTAGTGGGGCACCTGGGTGGCTCAGTCACTTAAGTGCCAGACTCTTGATTTCAGCTCACGTCATGGTCTCACCTTTCATAGGATCAAGCCCTGAGTTGTTGGGCTCCAGTGCAAGCCTGCTTGGGATTCTCTCTCTCTCTCTCTCTCTCTCTCTCTCTCTCTCTCTGCCCCTTTCCTTCTCCTCTGTGTTCCCTTTGTTTTTTTCTCTCTCTCTCTCAAAACAAATAAACTTTAAAAGTCACTTGTACCAAATCCTTGTGTTAGGCTCTCCTTCTAAGGAACCCAACTGTAGTGGTTTCTTAGGGCAGCCATAACAAAATCTTTTGTAGCCTCTTCCCAGCCTCTGGTGGTAGCAATCAATCCTTGGAATTTCTTGGCTTACAGCTGCCTCTAATCTCTATCTGAATTGTCACACAGCATTTTCCCTATGTGTCTCTGCGTCCTCACATAGCATTCTCCTCATGTATATTTTGTTTTCTCCTCCTATAAGCGCACCATTCATATTGGATTATGATCCATGACTTTATTTTAACTTGACTACACCTGCAAACATCCCATTTCCAAATAAGGTCATATTTACAAGTACCATGAGTTAGAATTTCAGCTCATCTTTTGGAGGGGACACACTTGAACCCACAATAGTAACCTAAGAAATGAAGTTAGGGAACTCATAGGAAGGACCAGAGATTATTCAGCCTTGGAGACTACAAAGCAAGGAACACCACCCAAACATACGAATGAGTGATTGTTGAGAAGAGCCGCTCCCGGTTAGTGTGGACAGCTAGCTACTTTTGCCACTGTTGCTGTTGTGTGTGAGACCGTAGAACTTCCATTTCTTATCCTTGAGATCCAGAAACCTCTCACAAGAGTATTGTGAAACAATGAACTCTGTATGGCCCCAGTCGCTCCCTGTTTCTTCTTCCAAAGTGAAATCTCAATGGGGCAAAGCCAAGATATGAAGGGAAAGTGAGAAAGCAAGTTTTTTCGACTTCCTTCCATGGGGATGCAGCTCTCCTACAATGCGAAATTCTTCCCATCCAGAAGAAATGTTCAAAATGTGTCACAAAGTCAGAAAACATGGAAAACCACTACTCCAATTAGTCTCAATGACAAATTGGAATGCCTCAGGGTAGACAGAATTGTCCCTGCATTTTTACATACTAGTTTCATTCTTTTATGAAAGAGAAGAAATAAAAACTTCTGATTTGGCAAACGTGTCATGATGCTTTGTATTTTCTGCCTTAGAATGCAATGTGACTCTTCCTTAAACTCGTGGTGAATGTTTACTCTGTAGTTCGTTATAATACTAAAGAGCTGCGTGTGTATTCAGCTTTTGGTTGTATAATTATTTATTACAATTTATATATAATTTTTTTGTGTAGGAGGAGAAACTGAGATTGGAAGGTCAATTTAAAGAAGATTACATGTTTCATTTCTGGTGGTTCTATGAAAAGTCACGTTTAACCTTTAATATCTTGCTTCGTGAGACCTATGCCAATATTTGTATGAACTAGGAAGGGATCATTTATAAATGTTAAAGTTTTTAAATGGACTTAGGGTCTAATTAGGTTCATGGTATCGGTCTTAATATCTATTTCCCTTTCCCAGCCCACAGCCTGTAAATGGCAATAAATATTTGTTATTTGAAAGAGAACAGAAAAAAATTAAAACATAAAATTTTTATGTAAAAAAAGGGAACAGGATTCTTTTGGGTTCCAATTTCCTTTCAGATTAAAGAATGCCATTTAACAGGTGAAACTTAATTTTTGAATTGCATCCTCTATCTTGTCACCCAAACAAAATATAAGTCACCAGTTGCAGGTTTTGATGGATATCCAGTCTACTGTGATCTTATTTTTTTTTTATTTTTTTAATGTTTATTTATTTTTGAGACAGAGAGAGACAGAGCATGAACGGGGGAGGGTCAGAGAGAGGGAGACACAGAATCCGAAACAGGCTCCAGGCTCTGAGCTGTCAGCACAGAGCCCGATGCGGGGCTCGAACTCACAAATTGCGAGATCATGACCTGAACCGAAGTCGGCCGCTTAACCGACTGAGCCACGCAGGCGCCCCTGTGATCTTATTTTTGTTTAATGGTCAATAGGCTAATACAGGGGTCACCAAACAATGGCCAGTTCTCACCCTCCACCTATTTGTGCATGGTCTGTGAGCCAAGATGGTTTTTACATATTGAAAAATGCAGCATGTAAAAAAGACTTACTATTTCAGTTGAGGACCTTGCTTCTTGGCCTGCCAAGACTAAAGTCTTTACTCTCTGGCCCCATGAGCTGGCTGACCCTCGCATTAAGACTATATCCAAGGAAGACTATTATTTTGAAAGCATTCTGTCATCACAATAAATTAGAGTTTACATATATGTTGCTGTACTTTTCGCCAAGAAAAATAGCTCTAAAAGGAAAATAATTATGTTTTGAGAGAGTAAAGTGAAAATGAAAAAAATACAATCAGGAGGTGATAAAATCAAAGGCGATAAAATGCTCCTCTCCCCTGCCATCTCTGCTCTAGAAACGCATACATGTAGTAACATTGTTGGCTCTAAGGCAACAAATACTTAATAAAGTGATTCCTTACGTTTGTATACCACCTGTAACATTTCAAAGCTCTCTCATGATAGTACTTAATGTCTTATAGCTGTATTACAGCAATAACTCACCTTTTTTTTTTATTGTTTAGCATTATGAAACTCAATTGTGTGTACATTCTTTTTATCTTTTATGATGACAGGAATCCTTCTCAACCAAGAGATGAGTTGGAAATCAAGAAATTCCTTGGAAACACTACTTGCCTCAAGCTTTTTGTGGCCGAAGTCAGTGCATGAGGCTCAAAGGTACTACAACAGTCTTAAAGTTATCTTTTTTTTTTTAATTCAGTAAACAGATGATGTAGTTGTGAAAAAAATCATTTATGCTCTGCAAAAAATAGATTTGTCTGGGGGTGCCTGGGTGGCTCAGTCTGTTAAGCATCATACTTGGGCTTAGGTCATGATCTCACAGTTTATGGGTTAGAGCCCCATGTCGGGCTCTGTGCTGACAGCTCAGAGCCTGGAGCCTGCCTCAGATTCTGTGTCTCCCTCTCTCTCGGCCCCTCCCCAGCTCATGTTCTGTCTCTCTCTGTCTCTAAAAAATAAATAAACGTTGAAACTAGGGCTCTCTGTGTAAATATTATGTATAGTTTGGACAGAAATATTATTCCAAAGACCTCACCACCTCATGCAGAGAGTAATTTAAACCTGGTTACTTTGGTTATCAGTAAGACGGTTTCAAATGATGTGTTAAGGGATTCTATTTAAGACCATTGTTATTAACCATGTTGAATGGAAAAAAGATCCACAGTCATGCTAACTTTAATTTCAGTGAATTGAAGTTGGGAATTCTATATTGGGATCCAAAGTATAAAGCACTCAAGATGCTACTTAACAGCAACCTTTTGGAGAAGGCTTCAAAGTTTAGGTGATTGTTAGCCTTGTGTTTGTCAAAGGCGTGATGTAATTGCAAAACTATTTACGACCTTAGGCTACAACAATTTAGGTAAAGCAGGATGACAGGCCCCTCTCTGTACTGTGAGAACCCAGTCACATCAAAGTCCTGGATCATATTCCGTATAATAGACTCTATGAAAAGTATGGAAGACCAGGGCTAGCAAATAGATTTCACATTGCCTTTCATTTTTGGTTGCTGCAGCCGGGAGAAATGAATTAAGGATTCTGAGGCCTTAGGCCTGCCCGTTGGGAAATGGTGGTGGTTTGTCTGACAAAGAGGCAATGCGTTATTATCACTTTATATGTTGATGACTGGGCTACAAAGGGGATAAAACAGGGCTGGCCGAAAGTCTGATGCTTTCATCTCCTTCACACTTGGACTTCACGCTTTTTCTCATTAGGGGTATGCAATCTCTGAAAATGTTTGTGTGCCTCTTAACAAGGTCATCTCTTCGAACAAGGATAGGCAAACCAATGCTTGCAGGTCAAATCTGCCCCATTGCCTGTTTTTATGTTTTAAACGTAAATGTCATGTTTTAAATTGGTTCCTTGGTTTTTACTTGCTGGATCTCTTTAAATGCTAGAAATAACAGCCTCACTTGTTATCTCCACAATAAGTTACAGATTTGTATTTGATTTTCAGACCAATAGTCTTTCGGGGAGGTGGAGGAGGATAGATTGTTCTTGAATACCCAGTTTGTACAATGTTAATTTTACCTTCTACTCAGAGACTGTATTCTGTACTATGTGTTTCAAGAATGAATTTAGTATTCATCACTCTGTTACATATTTTTGAGAAGGTATTATTATAGTTAACAATATATTTAATGTAGCGCTTAGCAAATAATGTCTGTATTGCATATGCACTCAGGCACCTGGGCACCTGAGTTTTCAACTCAACACTATTAAGTGTCATTTAAATCCTTTCATCCTTACTTATTTCTTACTTATTTTGTAATAATGTGTGGGAAGATCCCACAAAACTGTATATCCATTTATCTTGGTAGACCTAATATGTTTTCCTGTGACCTTACACAGAATTTTTAGAGACGAGCTATTGAAGGTAGGATTCTGGTTCCAGGTGTCGGAGAAAAGAGTCAGCTGGTCAGTACAACTTCTGTCTCTGATAAAAGATGCTCTTAGTGAGTGAGGACTTGGCTCTTCCCCCCCAGGTTAACAGGGCAAGAAGTTGTTCCACCACCTGCCTTAGTAAAAGATGGAGTTGTTATAAATTCTATTTGGGCTTTGGATAGCTGTGTCTTCCTGTTTCTCTGCTTGAGTAGTTTCAAAGAGGAGTGTAGAGCGAATGAATGAAGCCCATTTGTTCAACCACTTGGTCAAACCTTATCTTTCTACAATGTCTTAGTGTAGTGTAAAGTAGCCCAGGAATAAAACACTCAATTTAATAGATTCTGGGTAGTTGTTCTTCAAATCATGTTAGCCGGAAAGCAGTTAATCAAGTGACCTTCTCAGCAGGAGCCATCACACAGAACAAACAGAAGTAGACCCACTTGCAGTCCTAGAGTGGGGATAGAGGGTGGGAAGAAGGTGGGGGCCTTGAGACAGGTGGTCTCCAGCACCAAGGAGGATTCAGGGGAATAGATGGGAGGACAGATGCTCTGAGATTTTTTTAATGAAGATGAATAGATAAAGATACGTGGCAGGGGTCCCTGGGGGGCTCAGTCTGTTAAGTGTTCGACTCTTGATCTCAGCTCAGGTCATGATCTCAGGGTCATGAGTTCAAGCCTGGCATTGGGTTTCGTCCTGGGTGTGAAGCTTACTTAAAAAAAAAGAACAAAAAACAAAAACCAAATATGTGGCTAATTAAAGATACATGGATTATTGTAAAAGAGCTGAAAATATGTTTACATAATAGTAACTGTTAGAATGCTGAAATCCTGCACGATGGTTACCAAAGGTGCACATAAAACCCCACTGTGTTTCAAATGATTGAAAGGCGGGGAGTAAACTTTTCTAGAAGTAACATAAACACAATCTCCTGGGACCACCTTGTTAAAACTGGTGTTCCTGGTGAAATTTTAAAATCTAGAACAATTTCCATTATTTCTTTTTTTTTCTTGGCATAAAGTGAGATTTTGTTAAGACTTCAATGTTGTAGTACACATTTAGAGTTTTCAAGTTCTCCTAAAATGAGGTCCTACAGTTTTCGATATTAAAACGATGCACATGTTTGGCTTGGATGCAAATACTAAATTAAGGGGAGAGGGTACGGTTGGCCTGACATCATCTTGCTTCCCACTCTGCAGCATTTATCCCTTGTCTTCACAAAATTGTAAAAGGGAATTGAAAAAACCATACCCCTCAATCGCAGTAACGTTTACGTTTGCTGGAAATGATGCATAAAATTTCATGGCCAGTGATGGAAAAGGAAAAGGTAATGCAAGGAATGCTAGGCTCTTATAAATCACATTCTTACAAGATGTCAATAGAAGTCATGGGTCTGCACAGAATGATCCTCAATGAGTCAGTAACTAAAACTGAACAAACAAGAAACAAAACAAAACAAAAACCCTGACTTGAACAAATGATGGCATGGGACAGAAGAATAATGTTTGAAAGGCCAAAGTCTAAAACATACCTATCGGCAGCTTTCAAAATGTTCTGCAAATAACTTTTCAAAAGAAGCTTTTTATGGAATGTTTGGAGAAAAGGAAACACTGGGAAAGAGATGAGACTGATGGTATGTCACTAACTAATGTCAGTGAGAAAGCAGTCTCCTGGATGGCCAGCTATATTTCTGCTTCCTCCACCAGAAATGGTGCTCAAATGGGAACAACAAGAATGAGGCCAAGGGAAGGTAGCCAAGAGACTGCATGTGGCTCTGTAAAGTCAGTTGTCCTAAAGCTCATGTGGATTTGTCCAGGGTACCACTTGCATTTATAATACTAGAACCTACTTCAGTCATAGGTAAGGTATTCTGGAGGATGGGAGAAGGATTGGAATACTAAAAAGGAGTATATCCGTTAGAATTTTCCAAAATGTAGAAACAGGCAGGGGGGCCTGGGTGGCTCAGTCGGTTAAGTGTCTGACTCTTGATTTCGGCTCAGGTCATGAGCTCACGGTTCATGAATTTCAGCCCCTCATCCAGCTCTACACAGGCAGCACAGAGCCTGCTTGGGATTCTCTCTCTCCCTGTCTCTCATTGCCACCCCCTCCTACCTCTCTCTCTGTCTCTCTCTCTCTTAAATAAACAAACATTTAAACACACACACACACACACACACACACTCAGAATGTACAAACAAGCAGATTCTAGAAGAGATAACTTCATGAGGGTGCACTGATAGCTCGGAAAATCCGGCGACTCCTTCCTGAAGTGGCAGATGGGACAATTTGAAAAGCAAAGTGTCTGTAGTCCACAGTGTAGGTTATGGCAAGGAGCCATGTCAATCAAATCGCTCTTTACAGGGGAAAATATTAATATAGTAAAGGGATTTGGGTTTGGTGGTTGTTGTTACATGGCTGTTTTTAAACATCTCACAGCCTTGATAGCCTTCTGGGCATTGGTGAAAAGTCTATAATAGTACCCATCGAGTGGATTAGCTTTTTGATAGATGATTATCTAAAGCATGTCGCTCCTTGATCATTGCTAAGCAGGAGTGAAGCTAATTTAACATGTCAATTTTACTGGGCCAAGGGATGCCCAGATAGCTGGTAAAGCAGTATTTCTGGGTGTGTATGTGAGGGTGTTTTGGAAAGAGATTAAGCATTTGAATTAATAGACTAGTAAAAAAGATCTGCCTACCCCAATGCAGGTAAGCACCATCCAGTCTCTTGAGAGGCCCCCTAAAACACAAAGGTTGAGGAAGGATGAATTCCTGCTCTTTGTTCTTGAGCTGTGGCATCTGTGTTCTCCTGCCCTCCAACACTGGAATTCAAGGTTCATGAGCCCTTAGATTCTGGGATTTAACCATCAATGGCTCAGTCCTCAGGCTTCTGACTTTAGACTGGGACTTACACCAGTGGCTTTCCTGGTTCTCCATATAGTAGATGACAGAGTGAGGGACTTCCTGGCTTCCATAACTGCATGCGCCAATGCCTCTCATAAATCACCTCATGAGGTGATTTATATATGTGTGTGTGTGTGTGTGTGTATTATAATACGTTATATTATAATATATAAATATATATATTATATTTTATCTGAAACCATGGCTTCTGGAAGCATGAATAATACATAGTACTAACAATACTTTTGGACCCATTATGGCGTAGAATATTGTATCAATCCATAATTTGGAGATGGAGCTAAATGGAACTTTCATCTAAAAGATCTGCTGTGATACATATCTGTATCTATCCTCCTGGCTCTATATTTCTGGAGAATTTTGACTAATGTAACAGGAGAGTATTCTCTATAGAAATCTATTCGTGGCCCAATCCCTAGTCATATTGTAATTTGTGATTTTACCAGTGACTTAAATAAAGATAGCAGCTGTTCTATGAAGTTGACAGAAAGGTGGGAAAGGTAGTTCTCACCCTCCTGTCTGCTGTATTTCTGCTTCCTGGGAACACTTCCTAAAAAGCTCCTTGGATGAAAATCCTCACCTCAGGGTCAGCTTCTGAGGAAACCAAATCAAGTCAAGTAGAAAGAAGAAAGTTTCCCTCTAGGGGCACCTGGGTGGCTCCGTCAGCCAAGCATTTGACTTCAGCTCAGGTCATCATCTCATGGTCTGTGAGTCTGAGCCCTGCGCTGGGCTCTGTGCTGTCAGTCCAGAGCCTGGAGCCTTCTTTGGATTCTGTCTCCCTCGCGCTCTCTCTCTCTGCTCCCTTTGTGAGGTTTACCTCTTATTGGCTACAAGACCCTGGCAAATGACTTTCCTTCTCTGAGCATCAGTTTCCTTGTCTGCAAATGGGGCAAACAATGGACTCATTAACTGAGGGAAAAAAAAGGGGGGGATAAGTGATATGTGTAAAGTAGACATTATAGGACTTGGCACATATTTAACAGTTCAGTAAGTGGGAGCAAGTAATTGTGTGATCACTATGAAGGAGGACATAGACCGGAATCAGTGGACATATAATAGACATGAAAAGGTAAAATCCCAGACCCATGTTTAAAAGAAATCAATTATATAAATACAGCATAAGAAATTCCATGTGAAAAAGCCTTAAGATCTTTACTCTGTATAAATCGAGTATCATCCAACCATGTAACAGTGTGAGCAGGTTGTCTAGACTTTATTTTTGTCTCCAGAAAAAGGAGTAGTATTCAACTGTTGTTGTGCTTCACACAATATGTCATAAGATAACCGTTCAATATGGGGTATGATAACTGAAGAATGACATCAATAGGTTGGCTTGTGGCCAGAAGAGATCATAAAAATGATTAAACTTTGTCATTCAATAAGTAATGAAAAGAAATGGGGAGGTTTAAGCTGGAGAAGAAATGGCAAAGGAGGCTTGGCCCAGCAGGTCATTTACAGACAGCGGAGTACGAGGCGGCCGTGTACAGAAATGAGAAGGATCTCTGTGTACCGAGGCTGGATGATTTCCAAGAAAGAATGAGAAAAAGCAAGTTGCAGAATAGTATGAGTATAATTCGCTCTATTTTATATAAAAAGAGAGGAATAAGCATCTGTATTCACTTAGAGATTTACAAAGTTAGAACTGGGAAAGAAAAGAAAAACCTAACTTACCTATTGTGAGGGAGTACTGGCCAGAGTGATGATAAAGACAGGCACTAGAGGGAAAGTTTCCTTTTTCACTTTTTTATAACACTGATTCATATTTTGAGAGACAGAGCATGAGTAGGGGAAGGGCAGAGGGAGAGGGAGAGGGAGACAGAATCCGAAGAAGGCTCCAGCCTCTGGACTGACAGCACAGTGCCCGACACAGGCCTTGAACTTACAGTCTGTGAGATGATGACCTGAGCTGAAGTCAGACGCTTAACTGATGGAGCCACCCAGGTGCCCCTAGAGGGAAACTTTCTTCTTGCTACTTGACTTGATGTGGTTTCCCCAGAAGCTGACCCTGAGGTGAGGATTTTCATCCAAGGAGCTTTTTAGGAAGTGTTCCCAGGAATCGTAAATAGAGCAGACAGGAGAAGGAAGCAATAGATCGTGAATGGATGAACAGGTCACCACAGAGGGAGATCAGATCTCCACCCCCCTGGCAACCTCTGGCAGACAGTGTGAACCGTGCTTGGGAGTTCCCCAGCAGTGGGTGAGGAACCCTCATCATTTGCACCTACTTGAGGGTAGGGCCGGGCATGGAGTGGTAAACCCACTGCCCACAGCATATATCACAATACCTTCGGATTCATTCCACTTTTTGAATCAAGGGAAGGTTTTCTGCTAAAAAAAAAAAAAAAAAGTTGTTTTAATTATTTTAAAATTAATAAAATCAACAAAGAAAAATAAAATAACCACATACCGTAACACATTAGCAATGCTGATGTAGGGAAAGAGGTTAATTTGACTTTTGGTCAGTTCCAAAACACAAAACTGGAGGCAACATTTTTACTGCCGGAGAGCAGCTATCAACTGAAGTAGGAAGCACTTTGTAATAATTAGATCTACCGCTTTATAAGGTCTTGATAATGACCTATCATTGGATCCACTCGCTTGCTCAGAGATTAGAGCTCACGCAAGGATGTGTTTTAAACTTACACTTATTGGGTGTTAAACCCAAGAAATAAACAAAGTAGATAATCCCCCAAAGATGGAGTTATTTATTAGGCTAAACACTGCTTTGCATGAGTTTCTCATTTGATTATCTCCATATAACCTAGTTCTTAAGTGGTTAGTGCTAGTACATTACTTTCCACAGACTGGGAATTCCTGAACCAGACAGTGGGTGCTTGGATATCCACCGTGATTCTCTGCAGCCTTGTTGATTCACTGATCAGCATCATCCCTCAGCTTGTGAGAGTGCAGAGCCTTAGGGCCTGCCCCAAATTTATCGAACCAGGATCTGCATGGGAGCAAGATGTCCCAGGTGATTTTTGTAGACATATAACGTTTGAAAAGCAAGTATTTGAAATTGACCGGATTTAGATTCCACGGCTACGTAGCATAATTTGTCTTGCCTCTAATGGAAAGGTATTGGCCAAGTTAACCGCCATTAACTTGAATTTAGCTAAACATTTGAATTTACAAATCAAATTCCCCATGATAACCATTATACCAGATGATTAGATGCACCCTTAAAAATATCATCTCAAATGTCCTGTACTGATGTGATGGGAGTAGATCATTGAAGGATTTTTCTTTTCTCCAATTTGAGCATAGTGCCACGCACGTACTGATGTGCATATAGTCCCCTTATGTCCTCAGGGCCAACTAGGTGACCCATTAAAATCCTACAGTTAGGTAGTTTTCTTCAGTTCATTATCAACTTCAGTCGCAATTGTGAGACACTCTATTATCATCTGAAACAATGGCACCTGAAAACATGAATAATACATAGCACTAACAATACTTTTGGAACCATTATGGCGTAGAATATTGTATCAATCCATAATTTGAAGATGGAGCTAAATGGATCTTTCATCTAAAAGACCTGCTGTGATGTGTCAATTTACACCTGATGCTAATAAGAATATACTATCACTTAAGATCCATATTAAAATATTTTATATAAGACGTGCTTGCATTAATAGATCTCTGTCATTTGTTACTAAATACAGCTGTTAAACGAACCTCTTATGTGCTTTCGACATTTGTTTTTAAGACCTTGACATTGGATTGAATAAAAAGTATTATGGAACCAATCCTTCATCGTGAAAGTGGACATAACGGATGAAATACTGTGTGTTGCTTACTTCGTTTTTGCCAGGTCAAATTGAAATTCTCGTCAGCATTTGACACCCCTTACATGGCCACATAATAAATGAACAAGAACCTAAATATGGACATTAAATATTTCATTTTCACTCGACATTATTACTGTACAGTATAGTTCAACTTTCAAGAATATCTTTCACATTTCTTCTTTGCACATTATTGCCTTTCGTTTTGAACCTCTCCTATAACAGGGGCGTAAAAGAAGGTGGCTCACTCAATTATGAATCATTCTGGATTATAAATTCATGTATCATTAACCCTGAATTCAACAAGTACACAGTGATCTGTTTGATCTGAAATTGCATCAGAGTATGAAGTAGCACTTTAGGAGGATTAAATGAATAAAATAAATTGAATAAATGTTCAATATAAGTGAAATATGGCACCTTCACCTAAGGGTAAATAAATAAATCCACTGTTTACATTGTTCCCCTTTGACTTCATTTTCTCCATCATCTTCTCACTGACACTAACTGTTTCTCCGTTTGATGGAATCAATATTTTAAATAGGAATCAAAATGCAAAGTAGGGGGGGGCGTAGGCACACATAAGTTGGCAATAATTTTTTTCTAATGGCTTAGAGGCATTTATCTTAGTTTGAAAGGCTTTTGACTAGTGGTGAGAAGAATTTTCATTTTTATTCAAGTTGCTTTTCATCTTCAAAAATATTCCCTTTATCATTACATTTAAATAAAAGATGCTCAGAAAAAACTGAAGGGGGGGAACACTACCCTTTATCGTCATCATCATCATTATTTTATAGAATGAATATGGAGCATGATTACTCTGCTGCTTTGATGTTATAATTGGTAAAATAAAGTTTATTTTCCAAGAAGTTTATATCATTTGCTATCCCTCCAGCCTCTATTTTGTGTATTCTGGGAAGGGTTCACCTGTGAGAAGCATGGTAAATGGTAGGCCAACTTGACTGAGGGCATTTTTTGGAGGAACCACTTTATTTTTTTATTCCTTTTTAAAATGTTTATTTTAGAGAGAGAGCAATAGACACAGACTCCCAAGAGGGAGCCCCACCCAGGGCTTGAACCTACAAACTGTGAGATCATGACATGAGCTGAAACCAAGAGTCTGGACGCTTAACCGACTGAGCCACCCAGAGGCCCCTAAGAAACCGCTTTAAATGATGAGGTAGCACATTGGGGAACAAGTCAGACTTGGAAAAGCATATTAAAAAGTTTGATTTATCAATTTTCCTCTTAATTTCTTAACTGTTTCCGTGAATGTAAGCAGATAATTAACGTGGCCTTAGCATGGGCACCGAAGTCTAGAAGACCTGAAATTCTGGATTTGAAACTGTCTAGAACCTGAGTTGCTGCAAAGAGAAATAGGTGAAAATTTGTTAACCAGAAGCAAATTACTTTGTTAGCTGTGGGATTTCAATTTTAAATAATCTTAACATATCACAAGCTGGTTCCCACCAAAATAATCGAGTTGAATAATGTTCTTTCTGCCACTGACCGCTTTGTTCCCGGGCCTTTGTAGCCTGGGATGGTCTATCTTTGAAAGCTTCCCTTATAAAATGCGTGCTTTAAATTAGAGATTTGGAGGTAAAAACCTTATTTACTGGGGGAGGAAAAAAAATCGTGTATTAAAACTAGAAAATCAACTTTTGCTCAATAAACCTGTATGTCTCGAAGAGAAGATAAAACGAACACAAAGTATCCAGAATGCACCTGTTTGGTGCATTCCCCTTTGATCTTGTGGTTTCTTCTCATCTCGAGTTTTCCATCACTGATTTTGCTTCATGTGCTGGTCTTTCCCCTCTATTGGCACCCATGCCACCTTTAAATGTATTCCTGTTTTGTCATTCAGCAGAGGAACTCCGTGCTTTGTATCCCCCTCCTGCCCCTCCCGGGCCTGCCCCTCCATCACTAACACCCTCTGCCATCACTTTCAGGCACACAATGTCACCAGCTTCATGCTTCTCCCTGCGCTCTCCCAGCTGATGTCCGACATCCTTCATTTCGCGGCATCTGAGCAGAACCACAAGATGACAACGTTAGGATCATAATGCGAATTAGTTATGCCCTCACCATTTCCCATTCTCATTAAATCATTGTCAGGACAATGGATTCATGTGGTACCATTTCCTGTTCTCATTACAATTTTTGTCACAAGAATGAGGTATCAGAATTGCAATGCTTCACGTAGTCTTTGAAAAATAATAGTTAACTCTGCTGCTTTGACCTTATTATTTTTTTTTTTTTCCTGCTCTGCATTTGGCTCAGCCCCGCCCTTGTCTCCCCTGCCTATTCGTGGCTTTGGCAATTAGCAGATTAAGATGAAAGGGTCTGGAATGGGGCAAAAGTCCAGAAATCACCATGATAAGGTTGCGTTAATACTTTGCCTTTCTCTTTTCGGCGATAAAACCAAACCCAAAGCTGCAGCCTGCTTGAACACAAAAGTTAGAGTTAGACACGTGGTCATGTCTGCGGCAAATGGTTTATTAATATTCTTTCCCATTGTCATTTTTACTGTTCCTCAAGTTAAATAACAAGCACACAACTCGTCCTTAACCGGAAGCAGAGACCCATCGTTCGTACTTTGGTTGGTTTTTTTTTTAATGATTTCAAATTTGTTACTTTTAGCTGAAAAAAAAAAAAACACATTCTTACCCTTCAAACATACAATTTGAATAAATTACTTTATTTCCCCTCCCTGCTGATCCTAGCTGCCTTCACCAAGGTTTGTTTTACAATTGATGGCTTTGTTCTTTCAAGACAGTTACACGTTCTGTTTGGGTTCAGGTAGAAGTCTTACAAACACTAAGTAATGATTTGTTAGCTAAACGCTCCTGAAGCTGTCTGTCAGCTCTCCCAGAGGCATAATAGTGGATTCACCTGTCTGCAGTCACTTCAGGGCGCTCTAATTAAATGCAAACTATCTGAAACCCTGCAGAAGAGCCGGGAACACAGAAATGCCAAAGAAACGCGTCCACTTCTGTTTGGTAATACGTCATTAAGGTTTTTGTTTTTGTTTCCTTCAGAGAATGTTACAGTATGCGAGAAAAATAGAGATCGTTTCCTTGTTAACAGATCAGTGACCCTGTCTATGGGTAGAAAATGTTTTTACTTGTAGCGCGCCTAAAGCTAAATTTCAGTTTTCCTTCGATTCAGGGAAGAAAAGTGAGTTTAACACCATCAGTATTTTTTTTTTTTTAAACATGCTCCCCTAGTCTGTCACATTTTCTGTCTTGTTTTCATTTGCTGCTTGTTTTTTATGATTCTTTTGGGATTGTGTATGTAATTTCTTCAAATCGTAGCCCAGCACAGTGCCTGAAATAAAACAGGCACTCAGCAATGTTTGCAGGTGGCAGGGAGAAAAGGGTAGAGGGATTCAGTGAGAAGAGTTAGACACGGCTTAATAAAACTTGAAGGTGAAATGGTTTTAAGATAGAACTTGTATTGGTTCGTGGGAAATCTATTTTGTTTTATTTAAGTACTGTCTTTCTGTTTCTATTTGATTGAGAGTTTTTGTTAGAAATGGCTGCTGGGGTTGCCTGGGTGGCTCAGTTGGTTAGGCCTCTGACTTCAGCTCAGGTCAGGATCTCCCAGCTCGTGGGTTTGAACCCCGCGTCAGGCTCTGTGCTGACAACTCACAGCTCAGAGCCTGGAGCCTGCTTCAGATTCTGTGTATCCCTTTCTCTCCTCCCCTCTCCCACTCAGGCTATGTCTCTCTCTCTCTCTCTCTCTCTCTCTCTCTCTCTCTCAAAAATAAAATAAACGTTAAATTTTTTTTTTTAAAAAAAGAAATGGCTGCTGAATTTTATCAGAGAGCTTCTTACAGTTCATGAATATTACAAATTCCTTTTTCCTCCTTTAATCT
Source organism: Herpailurus yagouaroundi (assembly GCF_014898765.1). Lineage (NCBI taxonomy): Eukaryota > Metazoa > Chordata > Mammalia > Carnivora > Felidae > Herpailurus > Herpailurus yagouaroundi. The sequence goes on along the minus strand of NW_024412414.1, from coordinate 18,589,471 downwards.
ATTGAGGGGCTATTTGATAGATTTAACAGATACTAAGCCACTTGCTTGATCATATGTATTAGTTTTTGATACATTGTGGGATTTTATTAACATTTTATTTAGAATTCTGCCTCTGTCTTTAAAAGTGAGTTAATATTGTACTTTTGTGTTCTGTTGTCTTCTCCAGGTTTTGGTATTAACACAAATTTGTCTGTATAGAATGTCTTGGGGGAGAATTTCCATATTTTTTGGTGGCTTGAATCATCTGTTTAACCGTATATGTGTCCTTGAAAGACAGAGAAAGCTCAGCTTTGAGAGCATCTGGAACTTGGTATCTCTTTGAAAGCACATTTCTAACCACCTTCTTCGGGGGTAAATGGTTTGTTCAGACGATCCTTTTTATTTGGTGGTAACTTTATTAATATGTGTTTTGCCAGGTAATCACCCATTTTTTCCTAAGATTTCTAATTGGCTGCCATAAAGTTTCAGGCAGTAGTGCCTTCAGATTTGTTCAATTTCTCCGGAATCTGCAGTTATATGTTCCACTTCTCATTCTTAGTCATATCTATTTTTATACATAGTTTGTGCTCTAATGGTAATTACAAAAGGGCCGTCTACTTTACTAGCCATTTCCAAGAACCAGCTTTCAGATTTATGTATCCATTCTACTTAATATTCATTTTTTATTTCCTTAATCTTAGTTGTATCTTTGTTTCTTTTTATCTTATTCTTTTACTGTTTCTTAAGATGCTGCATAACTTTTATTTTTGATGTGTTTTCTTTACTAATGAAGGTGTTTAAAATCAGAAGTAGAGCTAGTGATACAACTTTCATTGAACCACTGTATTTAGAATGAGATATTCTCTGTCTCATTTGCATTTAAGGTCATATTCCAGGAATTATCTACAATAATAATTTTTAATTTTTAAATATAACGTTATTTTGATCTTTTGTCTATATTTAATTGTAGTAGATACATGAATTAGACTATGATTTTGAAAAAAGTGGTCTGAAAAAATATAGCTCTGCTTTTTAAAAAATGTAAGTATTTTTAATAGTCTCTGTACCTAGTCCAGGGACTTAAAAAATATTTTCTCGATTAGAGGGATGAAAATATCTGTATGCTTAGTAAGTCAAGTTTATTGATCAGTTCTGTGTCTTATTTTTTATTTAGTCGATCTCTTTAATTCTTTGAGGGCTATTAAAAATTCTCACGTTAATTCTATTTTTTATTACGTTCTTGGTGCATGCCATGGTTTTTGCTTCCGGTTTTAGCTGTTAGTTTGTCTGGAGATGCAAATGTGTTATATCATAGATGGTCTCTCAAGACATTTCATGATGTCCCTCTATTTTATTTTGTTTTCGTTTTGATTTGATTTTCAGTATAACTAACATAGAGCATAATATTATGTTCAGGTGCAAAATGTAGTGATTCAACACCTCTGTACATCACCCAGTGCTCATCACAACAGGTGCACTCCTGATCCCCATCACCTGTTTAACCCATCCCCATGCCTACCTGCCGTCTGGTAACCATCACTTGTTTTCTATAGGTAAAAGTCTGATTCTCGGTTTCTCTCTTTTTCCTTTCCTCTTATACCATCCCTCTTTATCCAATTTCCCACTTTTATTCTTCAACTTCACCTTGTCTGCTAGTAGTATGACCCCCATTTTCATTTTTTTTTTTTTTTTGTTTATATTCACCGGTATTCTTTTCCACATCCTTCACTTTTTCAATGTTTTCTCTCTTCAATCAGAAAGAACATCCAGCTAGTGGGTTTAATTTAATGGCTACTATATTTAATTTTGTTGCCTCCAAAATGAAGCATTAATTAAAGTATAGTGGTAATGGGGGGGGTGGGATTTATAGGGGTAATGGGGGGGAGTAGTGTTGAGTTCCACATCACGTCTACTCCCTCAGGGCTCTCCCTGAGCTTCCCTAATATTGTCCTTTATAGAACCCACTCAACATAGAGCTGGTTCTAGGCTTTACTTCTACTTATTCACCACTATTTATCTTACTATTCCAAGGACTGATTGAATTCTTGTTTCTGGCAACCCTTTAAGCACATTACATACCTACAGTACTCTATGAGGCCAAATTTATAGAAGTCGAGTGCTGAGAATTTTCATGATTTGCTGCCCAATACACAGTAGAGCTTAAAACAAAACTTGGAACTCTGGTACCATGTCCAGAGACTAGGGTCTTAATTACACCTGATTCTTTCCATTAATTTTCATTTTTCACATTCCCACCGTTGAGGTCCTATATGGAAGGAGGCATTGTCGTTATATGAAAACATTCTCTATGAACTGACCGGATAACAAAATAACTTCCTCTAAACATTCCTCTTCAATGAACACTGGGATCTCTTCCAGCCTTGGAGGCGTCTGAGTCAGTTGAACAACTGCTTCCTTTAAATGCCAACAACAGAAACCAACTCTGGCTAACTTGTTTCAACATTTAATCAAAGGATTTTATCAGGTAGTTCATAGAATAAACTAAAGTCTAGAGGACAAGACAGGTCCAAGGAGGATATTGCTTTGGTTGTTTGTTGGCTTTTGTGCCCCATAAGGGTGATAAAAGCCAAGCATACAATGGTAACTATTATAGTTCCTGTCCCTAAGGATGGTAATTCTACTTGGAAAAATTTGTTGAAGAGTTCCAAGTAATCAGAGTACAGTAATCAGTTTTAGAGTCTAACCACAACAATAGCAGTAACAGCCTAATTTGTGGAATATATGGATTGCACCAGGCACTATTCCAAGGTCTTTATCTCACGTGGTTTCATAACACCCTATTAATCATTCCCATTTTACAGAAAAGAACACTGAGGCTCACGAAGCTGGATTCATATGCCAGTAGACTGGCTTCTATTTGTGCTTTGAATATCTCTTATATATTAAGAAAAGAAAGCTTGTTAGATGAATGTGTGGATAAGGAGATGCTAAAATTATGAGTCATATTCCTTTTTAGATTCAGTAGCACATCTTACCATTATCATCTCTGGATTTTTGTCACAATCCGGTGTGTGTATGATATATTTCTGGTTCTACCCAGCATTCCTTTCTTTGGACAATAACAAACCTAGTATGATAAGATTTCTCCCTCCTTAAGGTTTATGTCTTTTCAGCATCTCCACATACCTTGTTGGTCTGGAACAAAGGTTGGTCCGGAACAAAGCATTTGAATTCTTCCTGTTTGTTCTACATATAGACATTAAGTTTTACAGAAAGAAAAGACTCTCAGGGAAGAATGTAAGAAAGTGTGTTTACAGAGAGCAAATTATAAAATAATGTCCCCATTTCTGTTACCACTCAGGCTTTATTTAAGCATGGAGACACAAACATTACATATATGCGCGCGCACACACACACACACACACACACACACACACATTAGAAGGTGCACAAAATTCCCAATAGTGTTTATCTCTGAAGGTAAGTTTTGAATCGTTTTTATTTTTTAATTTTTTCTCACATCTCTTTGCACACATCCCTTCTCCTACAAGAAGGCTTTGCTTTCTTCATGAAAAAGAAAGTGCTCTTTAATTTTTTTAAATTTTTTTAGAAAAATGATTTTTTAAATAATGACTTATGCTTTAAATTATATACCACGTTCAAAAGGCGTGTTACTTTGTAGCAGAATAACGCTTCCTAGACCCGTCAGAATGCAAAACCTTCTGCTCCCTGATTACCATGTAACCTGTGCCAGTTTTGCAATTGGTATTGACTATCTGTCTGGGCTAAGCTACATAGCAAATGCTCCAAGAAATATTACTTTTATACATCACTCCTCTCCCTCAGCAATGAGTGCTTTTTCACATTTAGTTCCTGAGCTCCTACCTGTCTCCCACGAGTGCCCTCCCCCTATCTCCCGCCAAACATGTTCCTTTTGGGCCAGGGGTATCTACTGCGTAACATCCCTTCGGGTAACCACCCATTCTCTTAGTAGATAAATGGGGACAGTATGGTTACTCTCCAAAAACTTTCGCTGGGAGCCTTCCTCTGCCCATCTATTTAAATACACGAGTTCACAAGGAAAATGCAGTGTTAAATTCAATGCTGAAGCAATTACATGAGATTTACCACTGTCTTGTAAATTAAAGATTTCCATACTTGCTCTTGCTAAAATAAAACTATCATTTTCATTTTTCAAAAATAAATACAGACCAAGAGAGAACGACAGTAATATTTGCGAGCGGTTATATTAGAACCACATTTCTACTTTTGGAAATCAATATATTGTTGGGGCACCCTAAATTTCCACTGACATTCAAATAAGCTGCCTGAAATTACTAATATTATGGTAAGGGAATCTTTCTGTTGAAAGCATGTGCCCATAAGAGTTCTAAATTCAGTGTAGTATGACGACTTGGCAGGACAGAACTGTTGCTTGAAATATAATAACAAGGAAGAAAACCAGGAGAAAGATGCCTCCATTAAATTTTCCAGCTAGCCCGTATGTTCTCAGTATTAAAACGGACTCAATATTTTCATCTGTTTTCCACACACAAACCTTGTGACTAACCACCTCAGCTACGTTTAAATAACTTGAATTCCAACATTAAAATTGCATACATGTCATTTTCCCTTCAAATATATCTAGCCTCTCAACTTGATCTTGAAAAGCTGTTCGAGGCTTTCATAGTTTTTACATCTGATTTGAGAATCTGACCCGCAATTCATATCTTAGTACTTGAAAGTTCTAGCAAGTGCAAAAGATCGGAAGTCCTTGGAAATTATTTCAAAAGTCCATTCTCTTTTATGTCCAAAGACATGGTTGACATCTGAAGAATAAAATTAGAGGGACAGTAAATGCAGTTCTCTCATTTAGGTTCCTGGTAAGGCAGAGATATGTCCTAGAAATGCCTCAGGTGGAGGCACCTCTCCTAAAGAGGGTTGAATTCTCTCATGTCTGAGTAAGGTTAGAAGAGGTGCCGTGATCATTTCTGCAGCAAGGACGATCAGACCAAGCAAATCATTTTACCAGAATTAGTGGCCATAGAGCAGGGTTTAAGAGCATGGACTCTAAATTCAGAAGAATCTGATTTCCAACCTGGACTCTGGCCACTGGATGACTAACTTTATGCAATAAGGTTCGATAGTTACTGCCCCATAAAGGTACAGGAATTAGGTGACATCAACAGCATGCAGGGTTTATCAAAATGCTGCCCTCTGATAATTTGCAGCCATTATTATTGTCGTTTTTGCAAACAAAAGGAAGTTTTCACATTTGATATGTTCATAAGGGAGTTCTCACATGGGCATATGCAAATGCGAGATAGTTATTGACAAATGTGTTTAAATAATTCTCCAAGTCTTGTTTTAATTGGTTTTCTGTAAGACTTCCAATTCTAGACTTGGCTTCAAAATAGTTCCATTTTCCTTGACCACTGCTCAGTTTCAACGCTGCTACTTTCTTTCTAAGTAATTACTTGCTTCTTTAGGTCTGGGGGGAGAGGAGATGGGTATGAGGGCCTAGTCTCTGAACTCAAATGGCCAGCGCATCTTTTCAGAGAACTCCTCCCCGTAATCACACCCCTCCCTGTGGATTCTGATGTATTCCTCCTCCCTGTTTTCTCATGCTGGCTTCCTGCTGAGGAGGCACACTGTGGGCCTGTTGTCTTGTGACCCAAATTGTTTGGACGGAAGGCCGGTGAGCCCTAGAATGGGAAATAAACGGGAAGATTCTTTAAAAATTGAATTGGAAATCCATCCATCTGCAATAATGTTGTTATCATCCCGATTTTTGTGGTTAGGCTTTATTTTTGTTTTTGCAATAGTGATCAAGCATGTGTTGTGCTAATTGGAATGCTTTCCACGGTCCACGCATTTAATCCTCTTAAGTCTGTCCGGTAGGTATTAAGTATCATCCCATTTTAATGGGGAACAAAACTGAGGCACGGAGTGCTTCGGTCACTTGCCCAAGGTTATATGGCCAGTAATCACAGAGCTGGACGATGAGCTCTGTGCTCTTAACCACGTCTGGCTCCACGTCTGTGCTCTTAACCACAACCCTCTCTGTCTGGTAGAGATAGTTGCTGTTACAGTTTTGCAAATAAGTGAGTTATAAGTAGAGAAATTTAATAAATTTCCAGCACATGATAAATAGTTACGTTCCTTCCTTCTGATATATAAAAATGAGAAAGAAAAAAATGACTTGTCTCTTATGATATCGTTTGAAATCTGGCAATACTTTTAATTGGTGACTTTGCCTATGAAAGTGCTCTGGAGGAAAGTGAACCTTCTGTTACTCTGTAATTGCTATTTTTCAGCATTATGAGATAAGGACAATGAGGTTTGGAAAAGAAAATGCTGATTTGGGGAAATGAATGGTCTATGTTTTCCTTACGTTGACTTACTCCTTAAAAAAAAAAAAAAGTCTCTATCCCAAAGTTTTTTTTTTTTTATTGTTAGTCTATAAATAGGAATTGACTCTTCTCAAAAATTTGAAAGGAAGGAAAAATTATTTTCTCAGATTTATATGATGCCAGATAAATTGTCTCTTACCCTGTGCCTGAAATGTTTTGAAACCTGATGACAGCAAAAAAGAATTCATTTAGATTCAATTGGGTATTAAATGATAAATTTTCTATTTGCGTAAGTTTGGCTTCTCTAACTTCATATGTAACATGTCAGTTTTTAATGTAATTAATCCATCTGTTTGTGCTTATAGAGTCCTTTTCAAAAGAGCATTTCAGAATAGAATATACTTATCTGAATTCAGAGTTTAAGTTTCACTTAAAGTGATACGCAGTAACCTGTGTCTTTTCGGTCATATTAAATAGACCCCAGAATAATATTCCCAGACAAAAACAGCTGTTTATTGGTCTTTGTAACTGAGTAAAAATTGAATTCCATTTCTGCCTCCATATTTTACCAAAACAGAATGGTATTTGGTGGGGGGGGGAAGGCTATTTTAAATAGTTCCCAGGGTTCCATGATTTACCCATGTAGTGAGGCTTTGGATGTTTTGCTCCTTGGCGTATGCACAATACCTAGCTCGTAAGAATACAGGCAGGTAGGATACCAGGCCTGAGTTTCTGTTAACGCAATGCCCTGCAAAGCGAGGCGTGCCTGGATTCAAATATTTTTGTTCCATTTCTGTATTACAAGTTTTGACATAAAATTCTGCATACTCTCTGGTCAGATGAGAAATTAATTGATATTTCTTTCGTTAAGCAGGTAGGAGTCAAATATAAGCAGTTTTTGCCTAAACCTTTATCATATCTTGGAATATCTTGCTGTATGACTTTGATAATGAAAAATGAAGTTTTTCCCTGAAATCTCCTATAATGCTCACCTAAATTCCCATTGGCAGGGCATATATATTAGGATATGAGCCACACTGACATCAATCATCTGGATGTTTAGCATTCTGGGGGCAAGGCAGTCTAGAGATAGTTTGAAGTTTTCATTTTTCGTTCCTGTGATTTGGCCTTCTGTGTCATTAACAGGAAGCAGTCCAGGATTACTTTTTGGAAGAATTACTATATTTTAGCCAAATAAATCATCTTCAGATATTTTGTCATTGTTTTATTTTGTCCCAATCTTTTCAACTTCCTGATTTATTATTTGCCTATGAAATTTCACTCACTTGCTTTTGTGTCCATGTTTATATTCAATAATGAAGGTAAGCTTTAACAGCCTTTGCTGATTTTGGTTTTCACAACTGCCTGTAGGCAGTTGATAAGCCTTAGATAGTGGGTTTGACTCCATTTCAACCTCCTTCCATGGGTCTTTCTGGAACACACAGAATGGGATGGTCAAATTGTGTTTGTCAAATAGGCTTGAGAAGCTGTGTGTTACAAAGCAGCTAAGAACAATTTTACGATTGGCTAGGAACTCAGTATGAAACACATAATAAGGAGCAATAATATTTTGAAAAAGATCACATGTAGAGCCTCAGGAAATTAAAAATAACGAATAGATTCTCTAAGACGTAGAATGTTATTCAGGTACCTGCTTTGATCTAGTTTTTAGTGTCCTGAACTTTGTGCATCTTCATTCAAATGTCCCATTTGTTCTTATCTACTTTCGAACTGCATTATTATTTATTTAATATGTTTTGTGAACCCAACTCCTATATACAGTTTAATTTTTTTTTGTACATTGAGTGTATTTTTTACAGTCTGCACTTGAAAATTCCCATATTTGAATCTTTGCATTTCTGTTGCCACTAACCATCGCTTCAGCTTGTGCACACTCGTGGTGCGCTCTTTCCTTACGTACTTGGTTGTTTTTTAATGACCCGGCCTCTTGAATTTTCTTTAAAGTCGTCTTTGCAGATTTGCCTCTGCCAGGTTCCTAGTGTAAGACATATTTGAAAATAGTTTACGAAGGGCACCTGGGTCTTTCAGTTGGTTAAGAGTCCGACTCTTGATTTCAGCTCAGGTCATGATCTCAGGTTCCTGAGTTTGAGCCCCACGTGGGGCTCTGCCCTCAGCATGGAGCTTGCTTGGGATTCTCTCTCTCCCTCTCTTTCTGCCCCTCCCCCACTCACTTGCTTGCTGTCCTTGAAAATAAATACACCTTAAAAAAAAATCTTCAAAAAACAGAGTAAAATAAAATAGCTTCAGGAAGGTGGAAAAAGTCCCAAATATTTCACAACAACTGACCGGATAAACACACTGTACTGAATCCCTACAATGGAAGATGATTCAGCCATGGAAGGAAATGAGTACTTACACCTGCTACAACATGGACGAACCTTGAAAACATGCTAAGTGAAGGAAACTGGACACAAAAGAACATATACTGTGGGATCCCATTCAAAGGAAATTACCAGACTAGACAAATCCATACAGACAGAGAGCAGGTGAGTGATTGCTAGTGATTTGAGAGGGTGAAGAAGGGGGAGTAGTGGTTAAGTGCATACCGCCTTTCACTTGGGGGGGGGGTTGGAAATGTTTTGGAACTGCAGACTGGTAAAGGTTACATAATACTGTGAATGTGTGATGCCACTGGATTGTACATTTTAAAATAGTTACAATAGTGAACTTTTCTGTTCTGGGCATTTTGTAACAACAACAGCAATTATAAAGGTAGTTCAAGGAAGGCCTGAACATATAAAGATAGTTCAAGGAAGGCCTGAAGTGTTTTGGACTACAGGGGTGTCTTGAATACTTTGACTTCAATATCCCTGCAAGGGCCAGCTTGTGGTTACAATGTCTCAGAGCTTTTTTATGTCCCTGCTTTGCTCAGCAGCAAGATCACTTCCCGTAAGGCTCTTAGGGTTTGGGAGGGATGCGGCGAGTCTGCCTTTGAGTTGTCCTTACCGAGTGGGTACACCCTGCGGGGTCTCGATGGTCCAGACGGAAGCCGTCTTCTGAGACCACCTACCGTAGGTGGGCCCAGGGCTGTGACTGGTCTCGATCTAGTGAACTCTCCGAAGTAAGAGTAAGCTCTCCCGGCTACCCAAGTACTCAGTTTCCAGTATCGGGGCTCTCTCCCTTCACTCAGATATTGTTGTGATTAATTCCTTACTATCTAGTCAACAAGTCCGTGTGTCAAAAGAAGAGGTTTCAAAATTCATTTCAGTATTTTTCCGTTACTTTCTGTGGGAGGATGCGGCAGAATGATCTTACCCATCCATACGATGGGATGTCACGATGTACAAAAGCCTTGTTCTGGCAAACCTCTCTTAATACATTTTGACTGTCTCCCCATTCTGCTCCCCTTGTACTCTTCCTACTCTCCCTTGGGGATTTCGTTGCAAGTCTCTGAGTTCGGGTTCCTGAGAACAGAATGTCTCAATTTATCTTCCACCCCGAGACCATGACCTGTCTGACTGGCACAGCCTGAACTCGGACGGTGTCTGCTCTGTCACCGACCAGTCCACCTACTGGCAGTTTTTCCTTTCAAAAGAGAGCCTGAGAAGGACAGATAGCATGATTCCATACGGTCAACGTAAGTTCCAAAGCACTTGGCTAGGCTTTCTACCATCCTGCATATAGATGGTCCTAGTCTTAAAGTTGAGGTTCACTAGGCTCAGAACAAGGTTCGTTTATTGTCCAATTTCACAACACAGGAAAGAAGCTCATAAACTCTGCATGCCAGTTTTTTGGAGCCCTTGTTCTTAAAGCAGGACTGTGCCACTTAACATCTGAAGGAGTTGAAGAGGAGTGAGATGAAGTTGACTTCCGGCCAGGAGGAAAGGGGATGACATTTATTCAGGCCACGTTGGTTAAACCACTGTGAAAGAGAAGAAAGGAAAGAAAGCTGGGGATGTAGAGTTACTGAATTTTAGTAGTGTTTTTCTAGTTTTCCCAATTTCACTTGCATATTAAATTTAATTTGCATTAAATGTACAATGAACACATAAGCATTTAACTCGAGAACGACACATAGATACTGCTCGTATACGATATATGTACACACAGAAATACATCTTCAAATATTATATAGCATCTCATGTTTGAGATATGTATTTCAGATCCTCTATATTTTTGAAAAACCTCTTTCACTATTTTATACCTATGATAAACAGGCTTTTAAAAGAAATTTCATATGCTCCTTTTTAGATCACCTGGCTCCCCTGAGCAGGCCTAAATTATGCTCACTTGAATGACATCTCCGTGTTTTTGAGGGTACCAAATTACCTCTCAGTTGATTGCCGATAGATGCTGCTTGCTCAAATGAAGGCTGGGTAGCTGGATATTCAAGGTATTACTGAGTGAGTGGCCCCTTCACCACACCTGTGGCCCTTAGTTCCTTCCCTCAGCCTCCGACTTCCCCATGCCCTACCACTGAGGAAATCTCGTGTATTCTCAGGAGTGGGATGGGAACTGTTGCTGTGATTTGCTTACATTCTCCCAAGTCTCTTAGCCGTGCGCATGGGTTTTTCCCATTGGCCTGAGGACTACGCTTTCAAAATCTCGAATCCAAAAATGATCCCCTGTGTTCATTCTGATTTTTTTTTAGATGTATCATCCCTTTCATAACACAACAAAACACAAGTTGTTTAGGAAACAAGAGAGAGAAGGGGCACCTGGGAGGCTCAGTCTGTTAAGTGTCTGACTTCGGCTCAGGTCATGATCTCACAGTTGTGTTGAGTTGGAACCCCAAGCTAGGCTCTGTGCTGTCAGGGTCCGCTTCAGATGCTCTGCGCCCCCCCTCTTTCCACCCTTCCCCCCATGCACTCTCTCTCTGTCCCTCTCTCAAAAATAAACATTAAAAATAAAAAAGAAAACAAAAGGGAGAAGCCCAACACAATAAAAGAAAATGCCAGGGAAGATGGAGTAATATTACTTTTAAAGTATTACTCAGAGTAATAACCAGAAAAGTAGATTCATTAATTAGTTCTTTGTTTATTCTATTACCAATGAAGAAATTTCTAATTATAGTCATCATCGCCCTTATAGTACATGCATTGTACAGATACAGTTCCTTTTTTTCTTCCGAATTCTTATTTCAATTCTAGTTAGCTAGCATATAGTATAATACTGGTTTCAGGTGTAGAATGTAGTGATTCCTCCCTTACAGCACAGCGAATGCCCTCCTTCATGCCTGTCACCCCTCTAGCCCATCCCCTCCCCACCACCCTCATCAACCCTCAGCCTTTTCTCTATCATTAGAGTCTCCTATGGCTTGCTTCCCTCTTTCTCTTTTCTCCCCTTCCCCTATGTTCATGTGCTTTATAAAAATGCGTGCCTGCTTCTGATTTGCCTTTCCTACGTGGACAAATGTTGAGACACATCCCCTGTGTCTCTGTATGTTAACACCTATGAACAACAGTCAAGGTTTCCTTCATGGAAACTAACAGCTGACCTTTTATAGTAGAAGCATAAAAGGAATCCAGCTTCACGGACACACTACCAGCCCTCTCTAGTAAGGACACGTGGATCCCCGCACTTAACTGCTGAGCCTTTGTTCAAAACTCACAAGCAGTGTAGGTGCTGGGAGACCTCGTTCCCGTTTCTCGAAGAACTCAGATATTCACGGAAGCAACATGACTTCCACACTCTCACTTTCATGCGGTACTTGCCCCTTATCAACTGTTTCTCTTTCTGCCATTTCACTTCCCTGCAGTCACCCATGGGCCAGAAGCAGATGATCACTGGTAGCCTAACGCTGCGTCCCAAGGCTTACATCATTCACCTCGCTTCATCTCATCAAGCATTTCCTTATCTCACATATCTCACATAGTCAAGAAGAAGAGTGAATGTGGTACACTAAGGTATTTTGAGAGAGAGAGGCACACTCCCATGAGCTTTGTTACAATATATGACAGTTGTTCTGGTGTAGTTTTAGTTACTGTTGTGAATCCCTTACTGTGCCTGATGCATCAATTGAACTTCATCAGAGTAGATTTAGGGGTCAGTACCACCCACAGTTTCAGGGATCCCCTGGGGTCTGGGAGCATATCTCGCGCAGCTAAGGAGGGTCTCTGGTACTTGGAGTTCCAAAGAGATTGACGTAAGTACTGGTATGCCAAGACGGGGCCTTGGTGAGGTGATATTGGAGTTGTAGACTGGGAAAGAAGTGACACGTTCAAAGACGTGTCATCGGAAAAGGCTACTAGCCTGGCATGCTTGGAGCCTGGTGTTTCCTTTCCAGATCTGAAGAAAGACAGAAGCGGGGGACGTGGAGATTCTAATTTGAACGCAAGATAAGGTATGGAGCCGTGAATATATGGCAGCCTTTCCGAACTTCTGGTGTCGCCGTAACATCTTGGAGAGATAAACATGCTTCTGTGTCTGGGAGGAAGCACTTTGAGATTTAGAAATAGATTAATATGCTAGTAGATTAACCGAATGAGGGAAGGAGAAGAACGAAAAACAGAATAATTTGTTCACCCAAGATAAAGAGGCCAGTGGAAAAATAAGGAGAAAAGAAAGTGATGAGCTCAGCGCAACAGGTACAGACTTGGCCAACTGCTGCTTCTTATGTTACTCATTTTAATATTTAATTTATTATATATATTATTATTAATTTATTATATATTATTATATATATTAATTTATAATTGATTTAATATTTAATATTAAATTAAATATTTATTTATTTAATATTTAATATTTTATTTATTTAATTTAAATAAATATTTATTTACTTAAAAATTTAAAATTTAATTTTTAATAATTATATTTATTATATTAAAATAAACAATTTATTTATTTTATTAAATAAAAAATATTTATTTAATATTTTATTTAATATTTTAAATTTTATTTAATATTTATTTAAATATTTTATTTATTTTAATATTTTATTAAAATAATTAATATTTTATTTAATATTTTATTTACTATTTTATTTATTTTTAATATTTTAAAAAACACCGTTGGCCACATTCTCTCCATGCCACAGTAAAAGCAGTAGCTCGCGTTGACTGAGCATCTCACGTATGCCAGGCACGCCACTGGGCACATTATAAACATCCGATATAATCTCTGCCTCCAGTCTGCCAAGTCTGTCTTGTCGCCTCCCTTTTGCAGTCACAGAAAGTGCGCTCAGTGAGGTTAAACCTGCCCTCCAGCCTCCGACAGCGAGCGTAAATTGGAGTTAGGATCGGAACTCACATCTGTCCGGCTGAGGCGGTGTCCGCGTCTCAGGGTCTTGGCCAGGTGTTCTGAATGTGGGGTCTGGTAAGGACCGGGCAGCGGCTTCACCAGAGAAACAGAAAGGAAGTCCTCCAACAAGCCCGTTTCATGCCCCCAACTTCTGCTTTTTTTTTTTTTTTTTTCAAAACGTTTTTTTATTTTTGGGACAGAGAGAGACAAAGGCTGAACGGGGGAGGGGGAGAGAGAGAGGGAGACACAGAATCGGAAACAGGCTCCGGGCTCCGAGCCATCAGCCCAGAGCCCGACGCGGGGCTCGAACTCCCGGACCGCGAGATCGTGACCTGGCTGAAGTCGGACGCTTAACCGACTGCGCCACCCAGGCGCCCCCCAACTTCTGCTTTTAGCAACCGTGGTCTGCTCTCAAGGATGCACCTGGCCGGCCCAACTGTGCACATAGCACATCCCTTTCTCCTGGGAATCGCTCTGACGAGAGAGGCATCAGGGGTGACCTCGGGGTGGCAGTGGTCCCCACACGCTTGCTCTGTGGTCTGTGAACAGGTAAAGCAAATTCTGTGGAAAGTCAGTAACACGCAGGACACCGGGAAGCTGCATACAAAAGGGGGTTTTAGAGAAGTGGGGGGGGGGCTAGCATATGTCATATAGGTTATAGGTAGCTAAGGAGTGAGAAAGAAGTAAGCTAGCACCTTGTATGTTATATAACAATAGCAATTCCCCCTATGGTAATCCTGAGGGTTAAGGGAAAACAACCCCAAAAGAAATAAAAATATGATGGTAGCTAACATCATATGCACTCAGTAAAGGAGAGCCATTATTCTCGTTGCATTAGAAGTTTGAATGGAAAAAACAACCGTTTTCACTCTTATCTGGAGAAAAGCCCAAAGTAGAAGAATGTATGAGGATTGCGCTATTTATGATTTCAGTATTTACAGTTGACATTTAAGATTTTAATGTTTTAAACATATAAGTGTTGCAACATGTTTTGTTAGATGCCTCTTTTGGTATCAAATTACATTTCAACTGTAATTTCTATGTTTGTCTCCTTCACTCCACACCCCCTTGGTTTTCTAGTTTTACTTTTTACAACCTCGAAAGCTCTTTTCCCCCAGTTTTCTTCTAGAACCCGCCTTCACCAAATAGTTGCAAGCCATTCTTAAGAGTCTTTCTTTTCAGTTGTACCTGCCGGACCTTCACTTTCTTCTCCTGTGTCTCCACTTTCTAATTCTGGGCAGGATTACTGAGCACGGAGTAGTCGCTCCATTCACTGAATCATGTACTCATTCAATCCTTTCATTTTTCATTCAAAAAATGTGTCTGCATGCCTGCTATCCTCCAGGCACTGCGGTACCTTTGAACCGTAATGGGGAGGTTGCCCTGCTAGAATTCCTTAAGTTGGTATTCCCCTGGAGGAGAAAGTTCTATAATGACACAAGGAAATAATCCTAAGTGGTAATATGTGCAAAAAAAAAAAAAAAAAAAAAAAAAAAAAGAAAGGAAGAAAAGAAAAACTCTGAGAGCACATGCTGGGGAAACCTGGAGAGGTTCTCCTGAGGAAGTGCTAATGAATCTTGAAGGACCCTGGGGTACCCAGAGGGTACCCACAGGATGAATGCTGTGGAAAACGTTTTACTCACGTAGTTGTGACCCTGAGCTTTCCAGACCATCTTAGTCCTTAACTCTTCTGCACACCGCCAAATTCACCCCGTCAGTCTTTATGCATTCATAAATGACTTTAGTTGAATAGCGTACTTCCGTGCCTTTCCCACGCTTGAGATGCATCGCTTTTTCTTTGCCCCTAGTGAAGGTTGATATTTTGCAACCGTTTCTTCTCAGCATTCTGTGAACTAACATTTTTCTTTGCTTGTGTGTCTTTTATGTAAGAATTGATTGCGCGTCCTGTTTTCCCCTTACCTGGTTTCTCCTTATGATTCTTTTCTGGCTCAGGGCATTTACCTGCCAGTTCTGTCCCTGTGACTTTTGGGGCTTCCTTTGTACTTCGACTCCACCCATCAACCAGTATAATAATATCTCCTATTGCAGTAAATAAGTCAGATCATGTAAAGCAGCTAATTCCTCCAGTTCCAAAAAGGTGGGGCTTTTAAAGGATTCTCTGTGATTTTTCTATATTTGCCTTTGTGAAATTAAAGCATTTCAATTTGCGAAACTGGCTAATAATGATTAATACAAATATCCAATCATCAAATCTAATGAGCATGCCTTTCTTCCATAAAATCAAAGCTTGCACACGTAGTTGAAGAGTGTAGAGCCTGGCATTAGTGCTCATTGAAGGCACAAAAAGTTTTCAACCATCTCAAAGAAAGCATCAGTATTCCTTTTCAGTGCGGTGCCTTATGAATCCTTATGTTTAGAACACTTCTCCGCTGGAATAAATCTTATAGCTGATTATCACAGCGGTTGGCCTGATGCCAAAAGCAATTCTGGGAACAGTATTCAATCAACGTGTAAACCAGTGAAATGCCAGGAACTTTTGGAAGACCAGGAAGGGTGATTAGTTATTGAAGAATAAACATAGTAAAACATTAAGCATACTCTCTCAAACAGCGCAGAAAAGAATTTTCCATGAGTTCATATGAATATAGACCTGGTTATATTTTAGGATGTGGGTTCCACCAGATGATTTATATTTTGTTACATTGTTGGAGAACATTTAACTGGCACAAAGTATGTCATTTAGAGTTTAAAGGAAATAAACACTCCTATTACTCAAGGTAATATGTTTAGAATACCACCATCAACATATACTTTTATTTATAATATAATAAGAAACTTGATATAGAAAAATAAAAACAGCAATAAATCGATGGAAGTAAAAGCACAGAAGCTGAAAACCGAGAATTTTGACTGTTAACAATCAGCTAAACACAATGTTAAGTTGCCATGTTGCAGTATCTTTAAATAGAGAAAGAACCCCTGGGATATGTAGTATATATGTGGGCCATATTATCCAACTACTCTGGAATATATTCCATTCGGATTCTAGAATATTTTAACATTCTAATAAAACTCTTAATGGAAAAAAAAACCGTTGCCTTAATGCACGGGTTCAGAGTGTCCTAAAACTCAGGCTGGGGATGGAATCTCCTGCATTGCAAGGAAGGGGGCGCTGGCCTGTCTGGCTCGTGAGCAAATGAAGTCCATGGGCAAAGACACCCGACTGCCCATGAGAGAAAGCATACCTTTTCCTATTTTATGACTAACTGAAAATACTGCATTGTTATTCTGATTTTCCACTTTGAAAGCTATGCTGGCGTGCGTAGCTTCACATGTAGATTCTCCGACGGAAATTGGCATTTTTAATTCTGCATTTCGTTATTGCAACGCCACTTATCCAACACATGCATGTGAAATGGGCCAGGACCATTCCGCTCATTGGTAATCTTTAAAGCGTATGTGCAAACACCAAACGATGACTCAGCTTGTGATAATCACGTGGGGGAAAAAAAAAAGGCGGAAATTAGGCATTCGTTCCATTGTTTATTACATTCTCTTTTTAAAGCTTAATTTTCGGTTAGAGACGCAGTGCATACTTGGGCACGTGCACTGATGCACACAAAGAAACATGCAATGCCTTCATTGCTGTCAAAGCAAATATTTCACCTACTTTTGCTTAAGAGTTCATTTAGCAAAATAAGGTATAAATCTTTTTTTTTTAAATAAAAACATGTGTCTAAAAATCATGAACTGTGCCAATACATGACAAAAATCAAGCGGATATTATTTAAAACGGCATGTAAAGGACCCTCAGTGGTATATATCATGGTGAGGTTTATGCACCACCATACAAAATTCTGGAAAAGGTACAAAAGCAATATTTATGTATAGTAATATTTTAGGAACCAGCATATTAACTGAAAATTGCAAAGTGGATTTACAGTTCCGACTAGGCAGAGTGTTTTCTGGCTTTCGAGGATTTGGGTATTGTCCTAGAAGCTGACTTTGTTCATTCCTAAAAGTTCCATCGTTTGTCAGTTTTTCTTGAAATCAATTATACATGTCAGGTGTACGTCAGGTGTCCCGAAGGGGAAGAGAATTCACCCAGCATATGGGCACTCATTGACACATACATAAAAGGGAACATTTGCAGATGTTTTGATAATGCAAGGGTTCAAATCATTTGTCCTAAGGCAGTATTTGTAGTAACACTTTGATCAGTTTCATGGTGGTTAGAGTATTTTCCCTGCAGAAATTACCACATGACCCCAAAGGACAAGAGAAATATTATGTGAGAAAATTGGAAAACATCCGATTGGCATGTTTCAGCAAGTAGACCAGAAATGAATTGTGTTCAATCTGATTGCAACTACTTAATGTAATACGTTTAATACCACAGTGTGTTGAGAGAAGCCAACAGATAAAACCCACATAAATCATACAAATTGCTTTCCTGCAACAATATTCAACAGACTTTTAATTGTGATATCTTTTCTTCAAAGTTGTAGTTCCTTGCTTTCTCACAATTATTAGCATTTGCAGGATGGTTTATGTTTTACGTACACAGTCTTACTCTTGACCTGAAAAAATCGTTTATTGAATTCGTTCTGTACCTGGAAAATCTTTCTTTATTTGAGAAAGAAGAGAGTCCTGGAAAATAGAGGACTACATTACTTTTTTTGTGCCCTGACAGCTTTCACGGTATTAATTTGTTAAAAAGATAATATAATAATCACCTCAATTTTCTTAGAGTGTAGAAAATTATTATCATGGAGTTTCACATTAAAATATTAAGATGGGTTGTCAGGTACAACCTCTTCTGTGATTTCGAAGAATTTCCAAAAACTTGGAGCAATACAGAGTTCTGAATATCCATGCTCCCATTGACCTGTCCTTGCTGGTTCAGAAAAGTAAAAGGAGGCAAGACCACGCCTTCTACTCCTATCTCTCACCTCAGGATTTGATCAGCAGTTGATTTACTCTTCTGTTGTTTAAAAAAAAAAAAATTAATCTTTATTTATTTTTGAGAGGAGAGAGACAGAGCGTGAGCAGGAGAGGGGCAGAGAGAGAGGGAGACCTAGAATCCGAAGCAGGCTCCTAGCTGTCAGCACAGAGCCCAACACGGGGCTCGAACCCACGAACCACCTGAGCTGAAGTCAGACATTTGACGGACTAAGCCATCCAAGAGCCCCTCTTTTGTTACTTTAGATATATACAAACAATCCCGTTCACCCCAGTGAATATTACTTTAACATGTTCTTGTCTTATAAAAAGTGAGTCCATACATCAGGAAAATTCGTTCAGTGAACAAATTGCTACCACCCTTGTCCTGTGCGCGATTATTACCCTCTTTATGTTTAACCCGTATGAACTTGTTTTATAACATAAAAAGAAGTAATTTCTCAAATGTTATTTAGACATATTTTTTCCCCTTCTCCTTGCCTGCCAAAGATAGAACATTCAGTCTTTTTTCCAAGAGATGTACATGTTCCAGTTGTTGTTGTTGCTGTTGCTTTAGAACAGTCTGAAGAACATTATTATATTAATAGGGCACGTGGGTCCTCAGTCAGTTAGGTGTCTGACTCTTGATTTTGGCTCAGGTCATGATCTCACAGTTGGTGGGATCAAGCCCCACGTTGAGCTCTGTGCTGACAGTGTAGAACTTGCTTAGGATTCTCTCTCTCCTTCTCTGCTTCTCCCCCACTCCTGCTCTCTCTCAAATAAATAAACTTTTTTTTTAAAGAACATTATATATTTGTAATCCCTTGTTATTGGAAAAAAATATTTTTTATGCGCTATAATTTCAAAGATTTTCTGTTTTAAAGAATTTGTTTAGTTTGAGTTATTTCTATTGGGAGTGCCTAAAATATTTATTTCAAAGCACGAATGAAGCTCACTTTTACAAATGATGTCACAAGTAAAGTGGGAAATGAAGTTGGTGGTGGTGACTGTAGAATGACTGTAAATAAATGCTCAATTCAATTTTGTTTTCAACAGTTGAATGCGTCAGAACGCAATTTATGGTGTTTCTTAGAGTAGTGTAGAGCCATTTGATTTTTTTTTTAAAAGCTTGATACCTATGTGTACAAACCCCCTTTGTTTGCATTGAATTTCTTAGCCAGTTAGTTTTACTCTATAGGTGTCCTGCTCTAGATCTTTTTTTTTTTTTTAATGTTTATTTTTGAGAGTGGGGAGGGGCGGAGAAAGTGAGGGAGACACAGAATCCAAAGCAACCCCCAGGCTCTGAGCTGTTAGCACAGAGCCCCACGCAGGCCTCCAACCCAACAAACCATGAGATCATGACCTGAGCCGAAGCCGGACCCTTCACCAACTGAGCAATCCAGGTGCCCCTTTTATGTGGTTCTAAAGGCCTATCAGTGAGGCATGGATCTTAAAAAACCTAGCATTATCTTGCTCCTCTGAAGATGATTTTTAAAAATAAACAATAAAAATCTTTATGTTGCTAGAGGATTTTAGTCATTTGTTTAAAAAAGGGTGCTGTTGGGGTGCCTGGGTGGCTCAGTCGGTTAAGCGTCCGACTTCAACTCAGGTCACGATCTCGCGGTCGGTGAGTTTGAGCGCCGTGTATGGCTCTGGGCTGATGGCTCAGAGCCTGGAGCCTGCTTCTGATTCTGTGTCTCCCTCTCTCTCTGCCCCTCCCCCGTTCATGCTCTGTCTCTGTGTCAAAAATAAATGTTAAAAAAAATTTTTTTTAAAAAAGGGTGCTGTGTTTACTATTTTTTATTGTGCATAGATTTTATATAGAAGAGCTTTTTATCAAAATCATATTATTGCCAGGATTTTTTTAAGTCTTCTGTTAAAAATGTAATTTTCCTGAATTGTATTAGTTCTCTCTGATTTTATCCACATACACAGATCAAAATTAGGTTGTCTCGTCCTATTTTGGAATGTTCATTTACACGGTAGACACTCCCTAAGTGACAGCCCTTGAGAGATTTATGTTTAGAGGTCTTAAATACATGGATTATGTGCTCTGATTTAAATCTTTGAAATTCTATTATTTTTTTGTATTTCATCTTGTTAAATGCTTTTGTTAAGAGGAGGTTGTTTAAGAAAGTATTCATGATAATTAACTATTCATTTTTAAAGTTTTTTTTAATACATTGCCTAAGATATGGATATTTGAAAAATAATGTTTGGAAGAAGCTGGAAGATACAGAAAATGACATCTGATTGCTTACCCTGGAGTTTGCCTAACTCCCAGCGTAAAACTCTTTATGTGAAACTTGAAACAGTTTTTATACTGCTAAGCCTGAAACCACTCCATTGTTTTGTTTTGTTTTTTCTCTTCCTGAAATGTTGCAGTATTGCGGGAGGAATGGAGACGGTGACATCATTATCCGGGTTGGAGAAACATACTCAGACCTAATCCATGCAGCACATACCTGATAAAAGCGGACCTGATTGTATGTTTCACACTGTAATGGTTCAAATGTTACTGTAAAAGCCCTTCTCAAAAACCCGTTACTTTACACTCACGAGGTGCTTCTTTATATGTTTTGGATGAGTTATTTAAACAAGTAATGTGGCTTTAGGACAGGTGACATTCTGAAGGTACAGAAGCCTTAATTCAGTGAAAATATGTATCAGGATTAGAAAGTGGTCAAATTCTTTATCTGGGTCTGGGGAATACAGGATAAACTACTCTGGTATTGTTTGTCATACCCTTCAGGGGTGGCCACACTTTCTGACTGTGTGAGTCTTAGGCGGGATTGTTTCATGGAAGTCCTCATTTTCAACCTTTTATTGAAGTTTCTTTTTCTACGAAATTTGTGATGACTCTGGCTTTGACCAATCAATCCAAGACGAGCACTTGAGAGATGCGTAAATGATCCTCCTCTCTCATACATTGGTGGTTAAATGTCCATAAAGAGCTTTTCACCTGTCTCGTCTCCCTTCCTTGATTCTCCAGGGAGAATCTGGTTCTTCTGACTGTTTTCATTCCCAGTGGGGGATTTATCAAATTACCATACATTTATTCCTTATATGTGAGAATATTGACTTATCAAAACTAAGGGGAGCCCTCGGCTCTATCTAGTTTAGCACGGTTATAAAAGAAGGGATTCAGACAGGCATTATAATATTGTGTCCTGTGGCACCAAGCCCAGTAATCAGCAGATGGGGGGCGGGGCCTTGAACACAATCATCAACACATTTATCAGACGTGAAAATAATACAATAGGAAGAAAAAGAGAAAATCAGAAAGCTGAAAATTCAAAGGTAAAACTATTTTGGTTTTACTGTTGGATGGAAATGGAGAGGAAGGTTATTGTGTCTTGCTCTCTGCACAGTGCAGGGTTTTCCTGGAGTGTCCACAGTTCATCAGAGGCCCCTCAGACTTGAGCATCGCCAGGAGAGTGAACCAAACAGTGAGGACCTTTGAAAGCTTCTAATGTGAGGAATGGCTAAAGATGTTGGGATGTTTAGCTTGAAGAACTCTAGGAATTTGACATCTGTCTTGATACAGCATTTGACCTCATAAAACTGGCTCATCACCATGCGTGCAGTCTGTCTTAATAGCCCCTACTTGAGAAAGCCGCAGCACAGAGAAGTTGAGTAACTTGCCCACAGTCGCACAGCTAATCCCTCCTTTTGGAAGAGTACCATAGAGGAAAGATTGCTAACAAACAATTTCACACTAACAATGAAGCAATGAAATTTACTGTGATACTGTGCCTGCCCCCCACCTCTCTAATCCACTCACCTAGCTCCTGGTCTTTCCCTCAAGCATTACCTGTTGAACCTCACCTTAATCTCTTTTGTTTTTCAACTTGTAACTCCTCATAAGGGCTTCTCAATGTATATTGCTAGAATTGCTCATGTTTTAGTGGCCTCCGGTAATTAGAATGTACTTAAGATATGCATTTTTTTCCAAGTGAAAAAAAATAATGTAGTAATTTTATACATATGAATCTTCTTGGCAGATATACCTTCAAGACCTTATACCTGCTTTGGGGGATGAACTGGGTCACGAAGTAGGACAGAGGGGAATTTAACAGTGTCACGAAAGCAGCGTTGCTTTGTTTAAATAGAAGTTAGTAGCCCAGAAGCTTTGGTTCTTGGCACTTGTGAGCTTTTCCAAAAACAGTTCTTGAATCATCAATAAGTTACTGTTGCCCCAAGGGAAAAAAAAAGTACATTTAGTCAATCTACGTAAATGCCTATTTATTGTATGGCCATGTCTGGGGAAAAAAGGAAAAAAGGAAAGTAACAGTCGTTTTGCTCCAGAGAACGTTAATTATTTATCCTGATACAAACATAATTACCTGGCAGTTCATGGAAAACAAAAATGGGACTTTAGAAAGAATGAAATAATTAAAATATATTGATAATGAGCACACACTGCTATATTGACCCAACGATGGTTAAGATATCAAAGATGTATGTTTCAAAAGGGTATTATTTTGTAATTAAAAAGAACTGTAGAAAAAGAAACTGACGACACGATAATTATACAGTGCATTCGGCATAGCTGTCAGTGGAAATGCCATTTGAGGAAAATAATACCATGTAAAAAGAAGTTAATGTGGAAAAAAAAAACTGAAAAGGAACTTACTGTTGATACAAGTAGGATCAATTATACATGTCTGGAAGGCGATAGTTATTTATGATAAATTTTTAAATACTAGGCACTGGATAGAGTTACGTGATCAACATCTTGTTTTCGTTGGAGGTGGAAGGTTCATCATTTCCCATATTTATCATCGCTGACCTTTGCTTCCTAGATACTCTTCTATGGAAAATGTATTATGGCCATGATCATCATTCTATTTTTTTCTCAATTTTTAAATTTGACCTTCTTTGAGTGATAGTCCCTCATTAAGAGTGGATATGTCATTGCCCTCATCAAGCCGAGGAACCCAGTACTACTTACATTTTCAAAGGTGCAAATGCTTGATTTCATCAAACCACTGGGGAGGAAGAACTCGAAGCCTCTCTTGGCGCCCCTCAAGGCAAAAATTCTTTTGCCCTTTCAGCTTCCTTCCAGCTGGGTGGGCATCCTCTTTGTGGGAAGTAATTGCTACAGACTCAGAAGGAATGAGTGGTTTGGACCAACCAGTGTCTAGTCTTTTTGATGATTTTGAGATTCAGCCAGAATACTTTTTCTGGAGGGAAAACACTGAGACCTATAAGCAGCTAGCCACGTATGCCAGCAGTACTGACTGATCCCTTGAAACTGCATTAAAATGTGTAGAAATGAGTTTAGAGCATTCTAGGAATCCAGTAATCATTTTGCATAGTCTGATATTCGTACTTGCTACTGCTTTAACCAAGGCACCGTATCGAGGTCAACTTCTCCACTGAAACACAGAATGCATTTTCAACTATCCCTGGTCTCTGTGCTTCCACAAGTAAAGCCTTCCCTCTTCAAAAACAGCGAATCAGGTAATGTCTGGTTTTAAGATGGACCTCATGGAAGGCAGGCTGTTTTTAGAGGTGGAATTATGACCACCTATAGACTGGTAGGATTTAATTCAATCTGCTGAGCCCTACTGTTTTGAAGACTGTCATGGTGTATCTTCCAAGTGGAGCCAATTCAATAATTACTTGAGTGTTGGCTGGGTACTAAACCTGATTAGGGCAGTGGGAGGCTTTAAGATTGGCCAGACCAGTAAGTGTAGGACCCAGCACAGACCCTCCAGCGTTCTCCCATACTTGGTACAAGCACTTAGTTCCTTGCTAGGCTTTCAGTTCCTGGCACAGATACCCCAGTTGTATAGAGGACTTCCTTCCCACTCTGCAGATGCCAGGCTGCTCAATTCCCTCCCCTCAGGTACACTGCTCTGTCACAACTGTGACTTTATTTCTGCATTCCTCGGATGTTTTGTTACTGTTTCATAGACTGCCTCCCAACGTCTGCAGCAGATTGCACAGGAGGAAGCTGTGTTTCAGCTTCCACTCCGGGCACCTGAGCACAGAGTTAGCAATCAGTCCACATTTATTAAGGAAGGGAAGAAAGGACAAAGGGAAGGGGAAGGAGAGGGATTAATAAAATCAGGGAGATCACCCAGGGCATTGTTTCACCAACCAGGCAGCAGATTATCTAAAGGTACCTTATTGGGAGGAGAAAGACTTCCCTAAACCATCCCTCCCAAATTTAATAAAAATTCTGACAAAAATAGAATTCAGCATACTTCATATCCACTTACTTTCATTCCCCAACATGCAGGAACTCATGTCATTAAGATAACAAATGCCTTTCTCAGGAGAAAATGCTTTCATGATGCTTTTCCTCACATTTTCCTGGTTGTTAAAGAAGTCTATGTTCAATGTCAAACATTTGGAAAATACATAGAAACAAGAAGATGAAAATTAAAACAGGTCATAATCCAACTACCCAGGAAGAGTTATTCTGAATGTTGGTATTTTTCTTTTTTCAGGTTTTTCCCCCTCTGTCTGTGTCCTATTCCTAGTTGAGACTGCATAGTATATGTGAAATTTTGATTTTTTTCCACTTAGCATAATGACATAATTTTACCCTGTCAATGCTTACTTAATCAGTCCTCTGTTAATAATCATGAATATTGTTTCCGTTTTTTCACCATTACAAATAATGCTGCAATGAACTTATTGATAAAAACAGGATAAAAAGATTTCCAAGAAACCCAGCCTTTTATCGCTGTGTGTGCATTCAGTCAGGTAAAACTGACTGTTCATCCTTCAACTTCAAATTTTCCAGAAAAAAAATGAAATATCAAAAAATAAAGGAAGAATTAATAATCAAAACCAGAAAAGTTTTGCCTAACATAGCACGTGTTGTCTCAAATGCAACACTTGAAATGCATTTGGTCTCTCTTCATACTGCTCAACTGCATCGTCTCAGCCAAACAGTGCAACGCAATACTTAGTGAAAAGCAGCCCTGCTTTGTGTGTGATGTAGAGGTATAACTTTCTTTTCACTGGGATTGGTTTTGTTCCTGTGTTTCAGGTGAGTTTTGTTGTGAGGAATAACTGGAGAAAAGCAGGCGTGAAAATGTGACTTTTTTCCCCCCCCAGCACAGAAACGGACCCCTATGACTGCCCCTCCAGGAGATTTTTTTCCAGGAGTTCTATACCCCACCTGCTTCCTCCAGTCAGACATAACACCCAAACATCATGGTCTCGAATGGCTATTTTGTTTCTCTTGCAAATCTGCCCCAAAGTGGATTGTATAGCCTGAGCTGATAGTCATAAATAAGTTGAGGGTTCATAAATGCTGTAAAAGCATCTTTGAAATGCACAAACCAGAACGCTGGCGTTGAAACGGACGCTGGAGCGGGGGTGGAAAGCTCTGAGCCCTGGGTAGCGTTTTTGACCCCAGCTGGTCAAATACAACAGGAATTTGCCTGTGGTGCTCATGGAGAATGAAATATGGATAGTTTATATTACAGTAGGTTACCGTAGATAGGTTTCTCTGATCGTGACTCTCATATGCCCTACAGCTGTGTAACAAAGACAGGTACAAATAAACCCGGGTTATGCATGTGTATGGCTTCCTCGTTCTGTTTATTTGGGTGAACTTTGGGGCCCCCAAGCCCTTCGGAAGCTCCAGTATCCTGCTTTTACTTAAAGTCAGTGTTTCTCCAGGTCGTGAGAAGGAGGCCTTGCTTGCCCTTGAAACCTGCCTGGTTTTTTGAGAAAGAACGCGTTTAGAGAAGACCGAGGGCCCAGCATCTCAGTGATTAATCAGGAAACCAGATTTGAAAAGGACGAAAGCTCCCCGGGACTTGAAAGTCTCTTCAGTGTTTCTTCACAAATGCTCAGTGAAAACCAAAACCAAAACCAGAAAAAAAAAAAAAAAACCCCACCTCTACCCTTGTCCCCATCCCCATTCCACGTGTAAAGGGAGAAGCTCAAGGAAATTGGCGAGAAATCATAGCTTTCACTGTCACCACGCTTTTCCCCCCTCATGATCGCTACTGAAAAGTTGAACGGGAGAGGCTTAAAGCCTGAACCCCAAACTTTCTACCCTGAATCGCAATAATTCATCCCCCTCAAAACATCACGCGTGAAGAACCGGGGCCAAAAGAAAAGACTAAAAAAAGACAACTGCATGATCCCGGTCGTACTTAGTTTTGCAAAACCTCTGTAACCTAATTAGGTTTTCGTTAAGGTGTTTCCGGGGAATCTTTTGAAAAGCCTAGGAAACGTCCTTCCCTCCGCAGAGTTAGACGTGGATTGCCGAAGGTGATTTTTTTTTTTTTTCCCCGACACATCCCGCCCATTAGGGGGACACAATTTGTCTTTGTGTCAGAAGGAACCCCTTGCACAACCCGGGGCGAGGCGGTGGACCAGCAGCACACGCTTGCCTGGAGTCTTACCTGGAGACATGGCTGTGCTTCTGTTACACAGACTTCAGCTGTATAAATACACCGTGCCATCTGCACATGGCAGGGGAATTGAGCCCGTGGAAGCTCAAGACCTGTGTCAGTGTTTTCACAGAAGGACTGTTTATGAACAGATGTTACGTGGTGTTTTTCACAGAAAATGGACCCTGGAGAGCCCAAGTGCCTATCAATTACCGAGGTATTATGTATAACAGCAATTGTTAACCTTGAGAATGATACTTTTAAAGTTCTCGGCCAAATATTTTCGGCTGTGACCACTTTCCTCTGTGTCAAGTGCAAGACTCAACCTTGTGTCTTATGCAAAGTACCCGCCGTAAGGGTCTTGGGAGAGCGCGGTTTTTCTCGCAAACCAGACAGGCTCCGTGCTAAAGATGCTTTCACGATCAGAAAAGCCTTGCCTGGTGTATCTACGAACCGCTGCGGTCTTCTCTTTTCTCTCTTCTGGTAGGAGAGGAAAAAAAAAAAAAAAAGGAAGAAAGAAAAGAAAAACCACAGAATTGAAAGGCCCCTTAGATTTTCTTTTTATCAAGTTTTCTCTGCCTTTTCGGTGCCCGGTGAAGAAGATATTTAAATTGTTCTAAATGTTAATTATGCCCCGGACAGTTAGGCATTCAGGGTTCTACAAAATAAATTATTTTCTATAGCGTGCTTCCTGGATTAAATCTCAAACACCTACCGTGAGAGGAAGGTCCGGAACGCTATAGACACAGTGTGCCAGAGATGGAATTATCTCCGACAGCAACACCAAAAGCATCGAGGCCCCTTTGTGACCTGTTGACAGACACCATGTTTTGCATAATATATATATTTTCATTTTCCCTTAGCTTTCTTATTATTTATTCAATAAATCCTTTTTTCTTGCTGACAGCAGTTGTATTTATAAAGCTAAATCCAACACAGCAAAATGTTCATCACTTTATAAACTAAATGCTAATGTTTTATTTATGTGCAATGAAGAGAGAAAAAAAGAACTGAATTGATGTTTACCTAACAAGCGGCACCAAAGTGCAGTACCATAATAGTAGAGTTCATAAGCATTCTGGCTTGTAATTTTGGGTGTCAACATTTGAATTGCAGAAAGAGTTTATGCAGACATAGCACGTACCCAAGTGCAGTTTAGATCCACATCTATAAAAATAACATCTGTTTAAGCATACATTACATTTAAAAATAACTGTACAGTGATCAGCTGGTTAAGTACAGTTAACCAGATGTCGCTTTAAAGGGCCAGATGGAACCACGAAACTAAGATTGAAAAATTAAAAAATACTGTGAAAGGTCAAACCAATTAAGCAACCTGTTTTGTTGGCATGTAACAGTTAAAAAGTAAGTGAAACTACTTAAGGAGTGAGCAGCGTGAAGATGTGCCAGGGAAAACCAGGTCCTGCCCCTCGGAAGACCAAGGAAACTCCTCCGAATGGAGCTGCTCACTCACTTACTGGAATTCAAAGGAACTCAGTCGGGCAGCGCAAATGGCGAATTTTCCTTGCTGTGATCCTGAAGTGCCTGAGCCATCTTTTCAGTGTATGTTTTCTAACAAGAATGAAACTTTGAGTAGCAAGTCACAGGATACAAATCAATTTTCCAAACACGCGCCCTCCCCTCGGGGTCAGCGTTTCTCAACGGCCAGTGGGCCGTTTCGTCCTTGAGACTGAACATGTTAATACAGGACTTGCTACATCTGACCCTTAAGAGTGAGCAATCACATACCATTCTAGAAAGCTCAAATAAAATCTTTTTTTCTTTTTCTCGTCCCAGATATCTCATAGGAGGAAAGGATGCGGCAAATGTTTACGGACTATCTGCAGTGAGGCAGGTTCTGCTACAAACATGCTCACGTGGTATCCGGGGTCACAAATGGAGGCTCCCAGGGCTGATGCGGCCTGCAGATGTGTTTTGTTTGGCCCACACTGTGCTTCAAGTTTGAATTAATGGCCAACGTCTAAAAATTGGGAGGCTTCACATAAAAGTCCGGATTTCCAGCTTCCCGGAAAAATCTGGCAACGCCAAGTCCCCACTTTTTTTTTCCGTTGCAAAAACTGGCTACGGGCAAGTAAGAACAGCTGCCCCTTTTGATGGACACAGAGTCCCGACATTTATTACCGGGCCTGCCACTCCCTACAAAGGAGGGAACCTCAGCTACCTCCCACTGATTTAAGCCCAGCCCGCTGTATTCATTCGCAGGACCCATCCGGCTTCTGTTTGAGTTTTCCACCCTAGCATTCATCCCCTTGAATTCCAACAGCATGTATACGAAGCGAGTGTTGTTTGGGTACTGCTGTTTTGGTAACAGGAAATGGGGCAAGAACCCTATTGACTCACTTGAATCGTACGGTTGGTACCTGGCAGAGGCGGGCTTCCAGAGTGAGTCTCTTGATTCTAACGTTCGTTCTCCAACATTGCACATCTTCGTGTAGCCAAAGCACTGTAATTCTCAGCCTCAGTCCTCCACGTGGCAGCAGACATCACTCACGTAGCCGTGAAATAACTTGGACTATTAGGAAACAGTGGTTGAGCCCTCACTATAGACCTTCTAGACACGGTTTCTGTCCACACATGATGAACTGTGGGGCTGAGAGTCAACGTACCAGAACTGCTATCAAAAAGCACCGGAGTGACAGAGGGGTCCCTTCTCTCCATATGTGTCAGTCTGTTGCCTTTCCCTGGGGAGGATTCTGGAGGTGAGGAGGAGTGTGAGTCTGCATTTGACCTCGGTGGAGGAAAGCTATAGCTAGCTAGGAAGGAAAACAAAAAACAAAAAACAAAAAACATGATGTCCTGTGCCATAATTTACTTGTTTTTGTTTTTGTCTTTTTTTTTTTTTTTGAGAGAGAGAGTATGAATAGGAGAGAGGGGCAGAGGGGGAGAAAGAGTGAGAGAGAATCCCAAGCAGGCCCCATGCTGTCAGCACAGAGCCTAACATGGGGCTCAATCTCATGACCCAAGAGATCGTGACCTGAGCCATCCAGACACCCCAAGTATTTCTTTCTATAGGGATCCCTTTGCACGCTTAAAAAGTAAGGTAATATTCAGAGCAGTTTGAAGTCACTATGGTCTCATTTGAGCGTAATTATTATTTTCCTGGAGGTGAAGTGCCTTATATGGGAATGAGATGGAGAATACATTTAAGGGAAAGACAAATCATGAGGACTGAAACGTAAAAGGTTCCACCTAACCTTTCCTTCACCCAACATAGAACCCATTATTCAGTAGAAATAACGCTCATCTTAAAAACAAAACAAAACAAAACTGCAGAACACCTATGTTAACAGGACACACTTATGGTACTGTTGAGTAAGAACCCATATTATTGGACGCGACTCAAAAACAACAAGAATATCCCAGAAGACACTTTGTACCAAGCATTTTAAGTATCATGAGTAAGTGATTGCTGGTGGTGAATATGTTGGGGTCAGTGCTGGGAAGAACTGACTCAGAAACCATCCAGGAGTAGCATTTTCTTGCCAGGAAAGAAAGGAAAAAAGAGAGAAGGAGAGAGAAAGGGGAATAAAAAAGAAGAAAAAAAAGAGCGGGTGTGAGGCAGGAGAGAAGAGAAGGGATTAGAAAGGGCCAGTTAGAAAGAGCAGAGAATCTGCAAGGAAACGCCACCAATACCAAAGGCTTCCTATTCTGAATCCACTCCCTCCTCCTCAGTTAAATGAACTGTTAAAAGACCCAAACCAAAGCGGCAGCCACCGAGCCAACAATAACTTGGGAAGTTAGAGCAGATGGCTCCACCTCTCCATCTGATTGCAGCACATCCATAACCTCCCCTTAGCTCACTCCCGCAGCAACAGAGGAGGACAGGCGTGTGAACGGCTGACGCTCACGAGAGGAGGCCAAAAAAGCCCAGCTCAGACTTCAGAGCTCAGGCTGCAATTATAGGCCTGGCAGTGATGCCCGTGTCGACTGCTCGTTTTTCTGATTTTTCAAAAATAGCCTTGGGGTCTGGGTGGCTCAATCGGTTAAGGGTCCATTTCTTAATTTTGGTTCAGGTCATGATCTCACGATTCGTGAGATCAAGCCTTATGTCGGGCTCCACGCCGACCATGCAGAGCCTGCTTGGGATTCTCCCCTTCCCTTTCTCTCTGCCTCTTCCCTGCTTGCGTGCTCTCTCTCTCTCTCTTTCAAAAATTAATAAATAAACTTTAAAAAATGGACTTACAAGAAAGCCGTCTTTTCTTGATAAAATTCGCGTCTTGCAGGTGAGCCCTCAAACACAGCCATACGGCCCATGGAAAGTTCTGCTTTTGTACTTGAAAACATACATCACACATTCCTTAGGCTGTACCAAGTGAAATCCAGTGAAGGAGAAAAACATCTGCACTTCTTAACCGTCATGAATCCCTGAGCTATTGTCGTAATTATTTGGTGTCAAATATAAAGAGGGAGACAGTCTTCTGACCGAATCGTTGTCGAGATACTAGTTAAAAATACCACTGCTTTCCAACGCCACGCACTGTGAACAGCACATATCTATCTTCTCCAGTGGTGGTGGTAGAGATAGGCAAGCTCGTGTGGTTGGATTTGGGATAGCCAAAGGCTTTAAGCAGGGTCACCCAAAACAGTAGGTGAGCCCTACACTCACTTCAGAATGTTGAGTGAGGTCAGGTTCCAGTTATTTATCTCCAGGCAACATTTTGGCCATCAGTTTAAAATGCTGCCCCTCAGGGCATTGAAGAGGAAATGAAGAAGATTTTCAGGAAGAAAAAAACCGCAATGGGTCAGATGTGTACGACTCTTGAGACCAGGAATTGAAACTAGAAGAAGCCCTAAAATGCAAGTAGGAAATCCAAAGGAGTGAAGCAAGTCTGATAGGAATTCATCGACAATGAGAGTAAGGCAGCAATGGCAACCAACATTCAATGTCAAGGACAGCTTTAAAAAGTGGTGGGAATGATGGCTCAATAGATAGAGAAAGGTCACCTGATGACCTTGACCACTCCATCCCGGGGGTCCCATATTACAAGGTCCTCTCTTTTCTCAGAGGAAGACAGAACTCTTTGTATGGAATCTCCTGAATTTTAATTGTTGCCAACTAATTATTTTTTAACTTTAACACTGAGGAGAAAAAAACAAGTACATCCGTATGCTAAGTGCAGCTTGGGAGCTGTGAGTTTGGCTCTTGCGGTCACATTTAGGATACTTGGCTTACTTACCTCTACGTGTGTGTACAAAACTATTAGAGAACACGGCCCTGAATTTGACAATAAGAGGACACGGGTTTGTTTAAGCCTCAGCTTTGGATGGTATTGGCCACATGCCCTTGGCCAACCCCATCGTTCATCTAAGCATCTGCGTCCTCCTCTATGTAATAAGCAGTTACTTGTGTGTTACACTCAGGAAGACTTAAAAACCCCCTTTGCTTACACCCCCAACCTCGACAATGCCAGGTAAATCTCTTATTTGTAAAACCTTTTATCCTGTAATTAGAATACTACGTTTAAAGGTAAATATATTCCTAGGAAAGACTAGGAGGCAACTTAAATTGTCACTTAGTTGCAAATATCTCACAGAAGCCCTACAAATGGTTTTAATGAGAAGAAAAGATATAGTAGGTGGCTGAAGATGACAGAGAGTGACACCAGAGGGCTATGGAAAGGGACTTTGGGAGCCCTGAAAAATCAGGCCAAACTTATTTCTCAAGGTACCTTAAAGCAGAGTCTCCCTAAAAGCTGTAGGGACTACTAATTCCCTGGGAATCAGTGTTCTAGGAACATCAACATCTGAGAGCTAGGTTAAGTGAACAGCCTGATTACAGGACTTTTCAGAACCTTTGGTTTTGCTTCTGAGCCCTGCATATCTGTAAAAGGGCCATACAGCATGCTGTATTCTTAAACTTTCGACCAAAGAACATTTTTTTCTTTCTTTTTAGGGAGCACCAAATACACCTCTTCAGAAACATGGATCCATAGTAAGGAGGTTGTAATGACTTTTACTCACTCTTAGTCTCCAAACCTATTTTACTTTTTTTTTTTTTTTTTTTTTTTTTTTAGGAATTTCTACTTTTTTTGTATGTGAGACCAAAAAAAAGGCATGCGTTAAATATTTTGGTTGTGTTCTTTCCAAGTATCTGGAATCAGCCTCAGTGTAAACTTTGTAAGTTCAAAATTTTCTCATCAGTCGTGTCTTTATGCTTGAGTCCTAGCAAGAAATGCCTTTATTTTTGTTTTTTAATCCTATTTTACCAAGACTACACTTACTGGATTAAAGATATTAATAATATTTCTAAAAATAATAATTCATGCCAAAGCCTTGAGCTGGGACTCCGAACACATTGCCCTTACAAGGCTTCCCACGAATTATGGCAGGATTTATGAATTTAGACTTAATATAAATTTGAATTGCTTCTTCAAAGAAAGCGCATCGCTATTATTTTTCACTGTTGGTTTTTACACAAAGCAAGTTCCTGGTCACAAGATGATACGATAAATATTTAAAAATTTGAATATCTGACTTTGAGGCTAATATGGACTACAGGTCTCATTTTGAATATTATCACCAATGAACATTCTAACGTGCTAGCCTTGTGGAACATTATGGTCATAATTTTGTTGAGGATTCCTAAAACTGTGGTTATTGACATCTGAGTCTTAATTTTCCCCTTTAATTTAACTGTTTTTTCAAATAGGAAATCCCAAGTAAAACAATTTTTAGAAATATGGTCAGAATTTTTTCTGCCTCCCGTCTTACAGCTTTTCCCAAACAGCCTTCTGCTGTAGTGCCTCAATTGTTTTTACTGTAATTGTTTCATTTTATTTGATGGGTATGCACATAATTACATTATTCATCCATCCACAAGTACCTGGCATTTGTTCACACTTCTACTTTTCCCCTATTTGTTTTGCACATGTGAGGCTTTCCGTGTTTGAAGATACATTCTGTGAGAGATGTGTGTGAAAGGTATTTCATTAAAGTAACTTGTTTAGTTTTCGATTTGTCTGATTTACCACGCTCCCCTCTCCAGGAAAAAGAGGCTGAATTTATGTGGGCTTTTTATTAGGTCTCGTGTCATTGTAATCCTTCTCTTTCAATCATAATTTTTCCATAGACATGAAAGATTTCGGCAAAACATGCTGAACAGAGAATTCACTGTGAAACACGGGTAGCTTTTTCAAAACCTAAAACAGTAAGAGTACCCTGAGAATAGAACAAAAGAAATTAAAACGCTAGATATGCCACAGTTGTCTCATGCAGCAGTTAGAAATTTAATTATTTTATCTCGTAGAATAATGTGCCCTTCAGAAATCATTTTGGACTAGATGTTTCAAACCAATGATCTGTAGTTAATTATCTTTAATAACTGTTGCACATTATGGTTAGATCTATGTTTTTGCTAAACCAATTAATAATATCTTCATTAGTATAAAGACAAGGTAGCAGGATCCTTTCATTTTTCACATTGAAAGAGTAGATATTTTAAACACTGTAATTTACTTTAGCCATACATTTCCAATGATATGACTAATTAATGAAACTTCAAAGACATAACTTCCAAAAAGCTACTTATTTTAAAGTCGTTGTTGAACATTTAATGACATTAGGTTGGGGGCACTGCTGACGCCCTAACTACCCATGGCCTGGAATTGAGTAAACCCGTTTAAACTACCAAAACGTTTAATGTTTAAAAAAGAGAGAAAAATTAATCGAATATTGTCTCTTTAAAGGACCTGTTGATGACACAAGAAAACATAAAAAGAATGGAGGGCCTCTCTTTCTCTCAGCGGTTGTTAACGACCGCGGGACAAAAATACCTCCTTTTTAGTTCAGAACACTGATGAACCCCCAGGATTTGTACGGATTGCAGCGAAAGGAGGCGAGCTGAGAGGGGTGGTGGCTCAATTCCTGGGAGGCTGGCCTCTCCCTTTCCTTTGAAGTCCCGTTTACGCTCACATAAGGGGTGACCACAGCAGGGAAACGTTCACCATCGTTCACTAAGGCCCTTGCTCGGATCTGGCCTTGCCGTCCTAAAATCCGATCAGCCGCGCAGCTCACGTAGATCCGTTATCAAGAGGGCTGGGCCGAACTCTAGAATCCACTGTCTCGCTGACTATGTGCAGGCAGAATTCGGAGGCAGGGGTGGGGAGGCACTTGCTGCAGGCGGTCTGTTTGGGTTGCCTTGGAACATGTCAGTCCACAGCTAGTTCAAAGGTCGGAAACAGGATTTTTGAAATATTATTTAACATGTACCTCAATACCCTTAGAAGGGCTTGGTGATAGGGAGCTATGGTTGGGAATATCTAACAGAGCAAAAACTCAGTTTATTTACACCTCCACCTGGTTGGAAAAAAAAAAAAAAAAAATTACCTGAGGTGACGGCTAGGAATATGCCCGTTAGAAGGAAATAAAGAGAGAACTTGAAAGGAATGACAGGAAAGTTGAATGTGAGGGAATTCTAGGTGTGTTAGGCTATCAAATGCATATTAAATGTCACTTGCAGCAGCAGAGGTGGGCTGTGTGATGCCTGGGCCGGCCAAAGCAGGGAGGGCCTTGCATCCTGCGAAACCCGTTCACCGGAAAGCGGGAAGCTCTGTTTCTCCTGTATAATCACACCAAGTATGTTTGATTTTCTGCTAATGACCCAAAGAACAGAATGAACGGGAGAAGAGGAACATTTCTATCCTTCCGGGATATACGGTCTTCTGTCTGTTGCTACAGGAAGAGAACCTCTCTCATACTGGCTTACACCGAGTAGCGTAACTTCTTGAAAGGTACAGCGGGGGAAATGAGTCGTTCAATAATTTCATATGTGCTAGGACTAAAATCTTAGGGGGTTATCATACGGGATGGGGGGGGGTCATAATTACAAGCAGGTAGTTTCGTCAGACTGATTTTTAATGTTTGCTTATTTTTGAGAGAAAGAGGTTGCCTGCATGAGTGGGGGAGGGCAGAGAGCAAGGGGGACAGAGGGTCTGAAGCGGCCTCCACGGGGCTCAAACCCACCAGCCATGAGACCTTGACCTGAGCCAATTGAGTCACCCACGTGTCCCCATTGGGACTGATTTTCAAGGCCGCCAATTGACCAGCCTTACTTCTGGCCGGCTCCAAAAGAACTTCCACAAGTTAAAACCTTTATATATTCCTACACTGGGCAATGCCAGACTACTTACCCACTGGGGGGGGGGGAGCACATAAAACCCAAAATTGTATAATGCCATGTAAAAGTTGGGTGAAATAGGGGCACCTGGGTGGCTCAGTCGGTTAAGCGTCCGACTTCGGCTCAGGTCATGATCTCACAGTTTGTGAGTCCCGGCCCCGCGCCGGGCTCTGTGCTGACAGCTCGGAGCCTGGAGCCTGCTTCGGATTCTGTGTCTCCCCCTCTCTCTACCCCTCCCCTGCTCTCACACTCTGTGTCTCTCTGTCTCTCAATAATAAATAAACGTTAAAAATTTTTTTTAAATAAATAAGTAAAAGTTGGGTGAAATCAGTTGTAGGAATGAATCTGCTTGTTGTTGATCTGATAATTGAAGGCGGTAAGCCGGGAGTCCTTGTTGCCATATCGCAGCAAATGAGGAGAAAGAAAGAGTTTCATAACAAGAATGAAAACATTCTTATAATGAAAAGAATGAAAACAGTTATAATCTCTGCACGTGTTGAAAGCCATTCCCTATACAGCAGCCTGCGTGATCATGACATATTCAGATCTGGTCGTGTCACTCCCAAAGTAAAATCCAACAATGGCTTCCCATTGCCTGTAAGATAAAATACCAACATTTAGCCTTGATGTCAAGGTCCTCCAGGATGTGTTGCACCACCACAGAGTCATCGCTGGGATGAACACTGTGGCATGTGTTCTTTGCCTTGAATCCTACTCTCTCTTAACTCGGAGATTTGAAACCCAGTTAATCCTTACTCATCTGTGTGATCTCAAAAGTCCCTTCCTCAGCGACATTATCTCTGACCACTTGCCCTACTTGCCTACCTTAGATCTGTCCCTCCTATGCTCTCATAGTCTGTTTACTCATTATTCTCTTTTAAAATGTTCTTCAGGGCAGCCGGGTGGCTCAATCAGTTAAGCATCCACCTTCAGCTCAGGTCGTGATCTCATAGTTCATGCATTTAAGCCCCACATTGGGCTCTGCACTGATGGAGTGGAGCCCGCTTGAGATGTTCGTTCATATTCTCTCTCTCTCTCTCTCCCCCTTGTCTCCCTCTCCCCCACTCACTTGCTCACTCTCTCTCTCTCTCTCTCAAAATAAATACATCAACTGAAGAAAATATTCTTCAAATTTGTAATTATTCCTTGAC
Organism: Herpailurus yagouaroundi; assembly: GCF_014898765.1. Taxonomy (NCBI): domain Eukaryota; kingdom Metazoa; phylum Chordata; class Mammalia; order Carnivora; family Felidae; genus Herpailurus; species Herpailurus yagouaroundi. The sequence goes on along the minus strand of NW_024412414.1, from coordinate 18,552,417 downwards.
CCTCTCCTGACATTTTTGCTGTGAGGGTAGAGAATGTGTTGATTTCCTCATTTTGCAGGGACTCAAACAGTGCCTGGTACATGGTAGGACTCCATAAACATTCAGTAAATGAACAGATGTCCCAACGAGTGTGTCAAAATTTGGGGGGACTCTCTCTGGTAAGATGTATTGAAACACCACTGAATAGAGGGACGTAATGAAGTTATAGTTCAATAGACTTGATTTATGGACTTTGGATAAGATAACATACATGTTACTGTATTAGGGATAAACATAAACTATGGCATGACTTTCCACCATTACTATAATCCCAACTAATCAAGGTACATCATCAATCTGAATATGCCAAACACCCTTCTCCATAAGCTGAAAGCTGCAAATGGAAACATCTCCCTACATCACTAAATGAAAAACACAAAGCCTTAGCATTTTGGTCATTCACTAATCATTTCAGAAAAAAAGGACTTCCTCAAGGCATGACGTTTCATACTTCCCCTTTGCTCTATTCTGCAACTGCTTTGTGAAAAATTACAATAAAAAAAGTCACTCTCCATTTGCAAATAGCTTTTAAAACCAGAGCTCTCTCCTGGGACTATGATCCTAATAGGATAGAGACAAGGCTAAGTTGCTGAATGCTGCTGGTCATTATTCTTTTGTTTCAACTCAAAGAAAACATGCACAAATCTCATAACTAGACTCCCGGGCATGTGTTTTTGCTTACTGCCTAATGTGGTTCTAATCACGCAAACATTCCAGCTAAGTAATGATGACACATCTACAGTTATAGATATTAGAAGCTTACGCAAGGGAAACGTTTTGGGAAACACAAAGGAAAAATACAATAAACGTTTTATTTAGATTTTCTTGTTGCCAATCATATTTAAACTTATGCTGGCCTGTGTTCGCATAAAAAATTGGACTCTAAAAAAATAGAAACTAAAGTGGAATTCTAGGAGTATGTGCTTGAGAAGTAGCCTTGAAATGTACTGGATTCAGAGTTAAGTCCTTCCTTTGTGGATACACTTGATAAATTGGAGAATAATTTTTTCTTTTGGAATTCTTTTTAGCGATATCATTCATTGCTGTATCTCAAACATGTGTCAATGATATATTCCTTGTGTAAAAATAGGAAAATATACATACTCCATTTCTTCTTGGTTTTGTTTCATTTAAAAGAGAGTTGGAAGGCAGCCCTGCGAGGGATTAACTCCAATTGAGACTCCATTATACAAGGGGAGCGTATTAGATTTTGGTTGGTTGCGTTTCTCCTTTTGGCTACAGCTCCTACATTTTACCCCTCTCATTCACAGCCACATGGTTTGGGTGAAAGTGTTCCTGGTCTTGGGGAATGCTTATGCCGGTCAGAATATATTTTTGCTAGCACAGAGTATTTGCTAAAAGGACGAGCCTATGACCCTATTGGGCCCATGAGACCTGACTTCACTGTTTGCAGGCCTTGTTGCTGCCAAGAGTGGAGCCTCACCTGAAGATGACCTCATCATATGGAAGACAGGAGACCTGACAGAAGGGTAGGGTATGATGGCATCTGGATCAGACCTCACCTGAAGCTAGTGTCACTTCTGAGTTTCTGGTTATTTGGACCCCCTCCCCCTCAAAATGCCTTATTTATTTAGCCTCATCTGAGTTTCAATTACTTAAACGTGCAAAGATTTCTAAGTGATACAGGAAGAAGTTGCTACAAAATGATTTACAGGGTGCTATCCTTATACTGCGGAATACGTGACTTTTGGGAACCGACGGCAATCTTTCCCCAGTCCTCCATACCCCTTCCTTTCTGGTCCTGTAGATATATCCATCTATATCTTTGTACATGAAGGTCCCTGTGCCCAGCAGGCATCTTCTCATCCCGGAAGATCCAAATCAAATATCACTTCTGATGTGACATTTCATCACCCTCCTCCAGCTTGGTGCTCTCCTCGGATTACCAGAGAACCTTGTTGGTACCCTTAGAATAGTACCTTTGACGTGATCGCTGAATTGTGTACATGTCTCTTTATCCCCCTGACTTGTTGTAGTAATTGTCACTATACATGAGACACCAACTTTTGGTCAGGAACTTTGCATGCTAAGCTTCAGAATAAACCTGTTTGCCTGGAAGAGGAAACCATGGGCGAAGACAAATAGCTTCTAACTTTCTTAGAAATGGAAGATAGCAGAGCCACTTGAACTTCCCATGGTTCCAAAGCTACTGTTCGTTTCCCTACAAACTGGGTCATAGTCATTTTTATATTTCTAAAACTTCCTGCCTAAATCATAAGCCCCAAAAGTGTAGTACCCTTCTGGGTGTGGCATGATTGTATCCCTGTTGCTAGCCCTATGCCCGGTATAGAAAAAGTATCAAACAATTACTGAACTGAATGATCAAGTAAATAATAAACAAATTTAGTACTTCTTCAGTTGCTTGAGCGTTGATGGGTGGTCTTTGGGCAAGAACCTGAACAGCTCAAAGGATGGCCAAACACTGAAAAAATAAGTGATGTTCGCCTCCCAGTGATATGTCAAGGAGATAGAGCCACACAAAGTCAACGATGCTGCTGGAAGAACCACTGAAAAGCTGTGTGACCACAGCTGGGTTACTGAACCTTTCTGAGCCTTCATTTTCTGATCTGTCGAAAAAGATAATAATAAAACCTATCTCTAGATTGTAATGAGAGTAAAAACAAAGTGCACAGCATTTAACGAACACTCAAAGCATTGAGAAATGAGTGATGAATGTCCTAACTGAACCTTTATTTGAACAGTAGAGATTGGTATATTTATCAGTGGTCTTCAAACCTTTATTACAACAAATATGGGACAGATATTTTGAAAAAGGTATTTACTTAAGATTCATCATGTTCATGAGCAAGAAAAATAACAAATTTTTTGTGCATCCTGCTTTATAGATTTTGGAGTATTGACTCTTGTTTGATAAGGAATAAGAGTTTGCATTTATATCATTCTAGTAATTTCCATCTACCCACCTCTCAAATTAAGATAGTTTAATAAAAAGCAATGAATAGTTTAAATTTTAGGTTACTGAGCAAATTTAGATTACTCTGTTCTTTGATTTTCAGACTATTTCACTAAAGATAGTTGTCTCCTCCCCATCCCCGTGAAAAAATAGCATGACTCAATACTGGGTACAAAGTCACTGAATATTATGTTCTGAATTTTACGGCATTTATTTTGTAACTTGATCTGCTTTAAAATTTTTTTTATTAAAAATCTCTTCATTTGTTCTTTCAACTTTAAATTACATTTACTCTCTAAAAGTGCCAAGGCATCTTTTTCCTGAATGAATTAGTATTTCTAGTATTTATCCACCAGATAAACAGCAGGGCATCGGACATTACAGTAGATTTGCTGACATTTTGTCAGCAAGAATTTATGTGGTTCTGTAATACTAAAAGTTCCAGGATGGTATTTCTGTGATATTGACTACGAGATATAAATTAAGCAGCTACCTGAACATTTGCTTGTAATTAGAAATATATCCAATGAAAATTTATTTTTCATGCCAAAAGTTAAGAAGAAGGTGGTTTAAAGAAGGCGCTCTTCACAGGAAGTCAAGCTGGACTTTTCCAGTCCAGCCAAAAATCAGAAAGTGCTATCAGTCTCCCTAGAAAACAAGTTTATAAACTCATGTTTTGTTTAAATAAACATTCTAAGCTAAAACTCTGGACTGAACCCTAGAATATGTCCAGTTTTTCTTATCACTGCTTTTCTGGCGCTGCAGTTAATTTTATAGCAACTAACTGAGATTTTCTAAATTTTCTTGAAATATAGTGGGAACATTCCCCCAAGTGTCTCTGGAACTCCTCTGATTGGGGGTGGGGGAGGGAAGCAGGCCAATAGTATTCTGATTAAATTCTATTACCGATACTTAATTCTACCCTACTTTATCCTCATCTGTAGATTTCAGGAATTTTGTGAAATACTGTTACACAATCGCTTGGGTTTAAAAAAAAAAGAAATATTATTCTGACTAAGCTTAATATTTACTTCTATCCCACTTCTATCTTAGACCTATTTTTATCTGGTTCTCTTACTGACCAAGATTCACAAATCAAACCCCTGGTTTAAATACTCAGTTCTTTTAAAATTGTCCACAAGGCGGCAGTAAAACATCTTGCTTCCCCCCAATATCTTGAATTCCTGTGCTCATTTTCTAAACATCCAAAAATTATATTTGCGTGGATTACAATAAAAATTATCCTGCCTCCAAGTTTCTACTCTGCCATTCAAAATGAACTTACTAGTAAATATGAGTTGGCCATAATGAGACCCTTAATGAATTTTTCCTACGATAGATGAGTAGGAATCATTAAAGTTTTGATAACATAAATTGCCCATTCATATTGATAAGCAATTCTCCCTTCCTGTTCTTCAAGGTTACAATGAGTCCTTCTAAATTTTCTAAGAGAAGAGAAGTCACCTGAGCATTAAGCTTGATTTTTATTTTTCTCTTTCTCTCTCTACCTAATCATATAATATGATGATCGCATTCACATGTGATTTTTCTACTTGGATTTCTCACATAAAATATAAAATCGGATGTTTCCATGTGTTCAGCAGATGCCTTGACACCCCATTTCAGTATAGAAGGATACAGTTTTAGGAGGTTTCCCACCCATGGGAGGAAGAAAAAATCTAATCGTAGCGAGAATTGAAGGCTCCCTCAGAGTTCCTCTGGTTTCCCACCCACTGATGGGTGCCGCTAACTACCTTGTCAGTGCTCTCGCTTACCTGGTATATACCTGAGCTGCAGACTGTCTTCCATGACCTCATGTGTCAAGCAAGTGAAGGGTACCTTGGAGCTCATGACCCATACAAGAGAAGGGGGTGGAGGACGGTGGGTCTGGATGACCTTGCACTGTTCACTGACTTCCTGCTGCAGGAACAATGCTTGCCCTGAGGATGGGAGGCTGCCAAAAGCACCTCTGGCATAATATGTCCTCCCAGTAAACACCTGCCACTCGGGAGAAGAGCAGACAGGTGTGCATGCATTATAGAAGTAGAGAAGGGAAGAGAGAGAAGAGACGCTTTGACAAAATAAATTCTAACTGTACTTCAATATAGGAGATTCGCGCTGCAGTCTTGGTGCGGTCTGCATGCCTGTGAAAGCTGCAGGGAACTTGGCCAGAACAAGATTGTGAGACTGAGTCCAGCATTTTATCATTGCGGGCGTACCGTGTTAGCTTGTGTGTGTGCGTGTGTGTGTGTGTGTGTGTGTGTATTTGCAATATCAAAGCAAATTATTTATGAAGTATATTCATATGGCAAAATGCAAGAGAGCTGGTAATAAAGCATAAATAACCAGACACACACATACACAGTTTCCATTCTGTCCATTGTCTCGTTTAAGATACGTACTGCCTAATGCCTTTAGAATTGAACATTATTTTGCCAGTAATAAAAGACATGAAGTTCATAGCAATTTGTGCCTTCAGAAGGATGGTTTCCTATTTAAAATACTCTAAATTAAAACATACATCACCCACATAGCACTTGATTTTTGAAAATGCATATACTTGTATAACTAGCTACTCTAGGAAAAATGCGCTGAATGATTTAATTTCATATTAAGGTGCAAATGGAGTACTGGATTTGTGTTGAGACACAAGTGTTTTGTGACTGAGAGCAAAGCCTTCTGAAAGATTTTCACCACCACATTCAAAACTACCGAGTTCAACATGAGAGTAATGACATGATTCTCTTACTTTAAGAAAAGCACATTGATTTTAGACATATTGAAACTCACAAGTTTTAGAAGTGTGTTTGGGTGAAGGTTAAGTCGTCCTTGACAGTATTAAAAGAAAGGTTTGAATTGTTGAATAACCACCTTTCACCCATCCCTAATTGTAATTTAAATGACAATATGCTCTCAATCAATAGCTCTTTGTCACACTTTGAAGATCAAGGGATGAGATTTCACCCCATGAGTTTACAAGGCAAAAGCTCCCTGTTCATAACACTCAAATGTTGCATTAGAATAGTCTTCTCCAGCACTTCGTCCAGGATAAAGGCATTTAAATGGTACCTTATAGATGTTAATATTAGCAAGTGTCAGAAGTCTTTATTTTTGGAACTTGCTCTCAGACAGATATCATAATAAAAACATCAGCCCATTAAAAAAGCCAACTTCTGTGAATATACTGATTTCACTGGTTGAATACTACCCTCTGTTGATGTTCGCTACCCTAATAGCTAACATTCTGAGTGTCTATTGTGTTCTGGGCGTCGTACTATGCACGTCTCGATTGTCTTTATTCCTCTCAGCCAGAAGCTAGTATCTATTCCCATTTAACAGATGAGGCCCAGAGGGCTTGGGTCACTTTGACCTCGTGTCCTACCACTCAAGAAGGGAACAACTATGACCGAATCAATTTGAAATCTACCTCCGAGCACTTAACGAGCCTCCGCGGCTTCTCGAGCGATGGAAATTCAACGTGAGCAAACACAACTGCTTCTTTTTTCCCCCAAATCTCTGTGTGGACGTTTATAAATATATCATAAGCACTTTGCTTATGTACTATTATAATGTAAAACTGCCCTAGCACATATAGGATAGGCTTTATACATAGAAACAGGCACTTCTCGTGGTTTTTTTTGTTGTTGTTTTTTTTTTTTTCTTCTGCTTTCCAAGTCGAATGCATTCTTCGTACACTGGCATATGCGTTGCGGTTTGTTGTTATGTTCATAGGATGATGCTGAATTTCCAGGCAGGCCTGGCTGCATCTATTTGGGTTTAGATAAGATAAAGCTTGCTTATGCAGGCACTACCTGATAAATTCATAATGAGCTCAGAAAACATACAGGACCTCAGGCCAGCAGTTAATTTTAAGGATTCCAACATCAACTTTATTATATGACCAGACAATTGTCATATGAATGTTGCACGATTGCCAATTTGGGTTGTTTTTCTGCTAGTGGCAAAGCTAATGATAATACGAATGGCGATTATGTGTTGAGTGTTTGTGATTTGTTAGGCTAGAGGCAGAGCAGGGGCCAGATCTTACACAAGGACAGGTTCTCTCTCGTCTACCTGGGTGACCTGGCAATGTTCCTCAACTAGGGATTATTAAGAAACAAAAAATGTATGCTTTGTGAATTCTTTGAAAAATCAGAAAATCTAGAAATATCGGGATAGAGTCCTCCTTGGCAGAAATTGGCTGGAGTGCATTACGGATGCGCCCTTTTGATGATCACGCTCTTTGCCCGTCAGGACAGTTCACAGGCTAAATTTTACGCCAAGACCAAAGCAGCTTCTCTCGTTGAAGTGGCCAGGGTGCACTTGATTTTGGAGTCCTGGTTCAAAAAACCAAGCAAACAACAAACAAAAAAAGGTGCTTGATATCTACTATGCACTGTATCCTCATACTCTCTATGAGGTGGGTGCCATTTTACTCACTTTACAGATGAAGAGAAAACCCAGGGAAGTTAAATAGTCACTCAGGGCTCCAGTCGGTAAGTGCCAGGGTTGAGATTCTCCCTCCTATCTGTCTCCTTCCAAAGCCTGTGTGTTAACTTGCCATGTTGTCTGAGACATTCCCTCCCCGCATACGGACAGCTCTCCTCCTTAATTAGCAAAGTGCATTTTCGTGAGGGCCATCCAGAAGTGACTGGACATCACTACCACGTGCACGTTGACGCCCCCCTTCTTGTCAATCGGAAGAAGCGGCCAGCATGGGACACCAGGTATGCACGTGGCCGGGAAAACAGTGCGCACACACGCGCGCACAGTAAGAACATCTAACTTAATGACTTCCACTTTACACACTTGGCAACCACAGCCCCTCAAAAAGGCATGGGGGAATTCATTTCAATAGTGCCAGCCATCCCACCTGCCATTACATGCTGGAGCGAGAGAGAGGTGGGAGATGGCAATCTGCTGTTCCCTCAGCCAGTCTTGGCTGACTTGCTTTGCGAGTCTGTTGTTTAAAGATAAGTATTTAGCCCTCATCATCCTCACCGTTAATATTATCTGGATATAACACATTTGCAATTTTAACGCCACCGCACCACCCAAGCCTGAGATATTTTGCAATTACGTAACAACCCATTGGCTGGACTTGCCTGGGGCCATTTTCACCTGTCCAAAGGCTGGATGCAATTTACAAAATTAGTTGTCTCTGGAAAGGGGACACCTTGGGATGCTGTGTTTAGAGCCCTCACACATCATCTCCGTTAATTCAGACCACCTAGCTGACAATAGACAAGCTCAAATCAAGTAAGATTTAAGAAAGTAAGTGGAAGAGAGAGAGGTGTGACCAGGGCCGCAAAGTGTCTGGGCACTGATTTGATAGTCAATACTGTTTACAAAGCTTAGACAAGAGGAGGTAAGTAAGTGTCCTGCAGTCACCCTGGGCTCAAAGCAGACATTGGTAATCAGTCTCTCCTGCTAAACATGCAACGGCAGTCAGACCCTTAATAATCCAATGTTAGAGAAGGATATGTGAGATCCCTTCTTTCCATGTGGGATTTCAGTCTGGTCTTGCCTGGTCTTAAGCCAGATTCCTGTTCATTTCTCAGCTGAGGGGCTGAGCTGAGAAGGGATTGATAACAACCTGCTCTCTGATGATACCTGTGTTGCTCTGAAGAGAGCCAAATGCTTATTTTGTCAGAAACAGAGGTTGGAACAAGAAAATATCCAGGGATTATCTTAAATCACTCCGATATATAAGCCTAGGGGAAACCTGGCAAAAATACTGCAGGACAAAATGCATATATGTCCATGTCTTGGGCTGAAAGAATGGAGTAAGATTGTTAAAAATTGTGGGGATCTGGAGAGTTACCAGTATCCTAGTGACTTGTACTGAGAGGGCAACATAGACAGGATTCAGGTTCTGGAAGAAATCCTTGACAAGAGGTCCATCCCCCACCCTCTGTAATCCTGAAGACCACCATTATAGGGCCATCAGGAAGGAAATCTTTGACTCTGGAATAAAAATCCAAATCATCTCTGCCCTTTTCTTCCTTCTGTCCATTCTTCTCTCCCTTCTTGGATCCTTCCAAACTCCTACCCCTTATGCTTTCCCCAAAGGAAACGTCAAAGGTGTTCTGAGCTTTACCTTCAAATCTGAGAAAATGGATGTGATGTGATAGAAACCTTAGCCCCTGTATCAGATCTCTCTTGTGTTCTGCTTGAAAATCTTTTGAGAAAGGAAAAACAAAATCTGGCAACTCCACAGAAAGAACAAGGTTTAAATGCAAATGAGAGCTCAAGGTAACTCTTGAGTGTGAATGAGTTTCATTCAGAGAATGCCAATCACTCAGCCATCACAAATGATTGACAAGAATTCAGGGGGCTCATGGCACCCAGAGGAGTGTCTGTGAGAGGTGGGGAAAGGGGCAGAGAAAGGTTACAAGTCAAGAAGACACATCTTGTGCCTTTCAGAATTTTCAAAGGGTCATCCCATTGGACTTTATTTGGAAAATTAGTCAAGGCCATTGCATTTCTAATATTTGTGATTTTTTTTTAACTTTTGATTGTTCCGAATTTGTTCCTGAAGGGTTTATGACATAGAATCTTTTCCTTATCTCATCGTTCTCCAAACAAAAACCCTCAACTAGCATTACCTCTTGATAGTCAAACTTCACGGTCATTTGGCTAGATTGTAGCTGGACCCACTGTGGGATGCAGGGCAAGTCATCTGGGGTAATTATAATTTGTCACCTGCAGAGCTCCACAGAACTGTGCTAAAAATGAGCCGACCCCTCCCCTCACATTGTCAGGAATCAAACTGATCTGTCAAGCTTGTCTTAAAAAAGTCTGTGGCTCTGCCAGAACACTCAGGTTTTGCTTTATAAATGCTTGAAATATTAGGAAACACATGAGGATTGTTGATGGAAAAAAAAAAAAACCTGCGTATTTTCCCCTCTTGGTCATCTTCTTCATGAGTTGATTAGGACTTGAGTAATCCACAATGAAACCAGAATCTTTGAGTCCTATCTTAATCGGAAGGTGAAAACAATAGCCAATTTAAAAAGAAAAATAACATCAGATCATCTCCTGTTTAGAATCGACAGTTAGCCTGTTGCTCTCAATGGCAATCCCGTAAATACTCACTAAATATTTGCTAAATATCTTTGGTTTGCAAGGCACGTTAGAGGCCACAAAACAACCTACTGTGTCCTCTGCTTTCATATACCCAAGTAGCTCAGAGAGTGTAGTTGACTGCCTCAGTGGTACCCAAACCATGCTCCTTTAGGAACCTATCCTGACACTAAAATGGAATAGGTGTCTTTTTGTCATTCATCCAATCAAATTAAGCCAATGGATGACGCTATCTCAAGTGAAATTTTTCTCACCCATTTGCTTTTCTTCTGCAACTAGAACCTTCCTGAATGTTAATAAGCAATCTGTAAGAGAGATTGACTTTGCAACTGACACAGTACTCGACAGGAAGCAACTAAACAGTAACTACAGAGAGTGTGGTTTCTTCGAGTAGGGGTAGCCTGAGAATAGGGCCATTTAATGGCATTCTCCAATAAGGACCCCACTCTGGTGTTGAACTCCAAGTAGGAATGTGCCTCTTCCCCAAAATTAATTTGGAAGGCACCTTCACATTGCATTTCATGGAACACGGGTGGATGAGAAGAAATAGATTTCCAACCAGAGAACGCAAATTTTAATTCATTTAAGCTTCTTGACAATTGTAGGAGTCTGTTCCCATTTTATGGATGAGGACCATGAGGTTCAAGACAGTTAGGTATATCTTGGCCCACATCACATTCTGAATAAGCACACCAGATATGCATCCATGCCCTGGGGAGTAAAATGAATCACACTCAGATTAGAGCAGTTCCTCACCTATGGATGTGTCTTAGAATTGCCCAAGATACTTTGCCAAAATGCTTTTGCCTCACCTCTACCTCTAGGAATTCTAATTTACTTGAGCGGGAATAGATAAAATTGTATTTTAAGAAAGAATAAGAGAGAGAGAGAGCTACAGCCATCGATAGAGGTAGATTTTTTTTTAGTATAAGGAAATAAAGCCTTTTGAAGAGATCAGTTGAGGGGCGCCTGGGTGACTCAGGTGATTAAGCATCTGATTTCAGCTCAGGTCGTGATCTTGTGATTCGTGAGTTCACGTCCCACGTCGGGCTCTGTGCTGACAGCCCAGAGCCTGGAGCCTGCTTCAGATTCTGTGTCTCCCTCTCTCTCTCTGCCCTTCCCCCACTTACTCTCTATCTCTCAAAAATGAATAAATGTTAAAATTTTTTTAATCAGTTGATTAAATATTCAGAATATAAACATCTTACTTTGGGTAAGTGTGTAAGCAGGGGTGGAACCTTCTAATGAAGTCCTTGACTGAATGATGACATGAACCAATACAGCTTGGTCCATAGAAGGACACCTAGACCAGACAAGCCAGTGACAATTCCCCTTGGTAATGGTTGCTTGGTAAAGTTTCCAAAGTTCCTCTGAATGCAGAACAGAACTCAAAACAAAATCACTGTGGGTTTCTGGGTGTATAATGTCCATAGGCAGGAAGAATAAACTCTACGCCAATTCTCTTGATCAGTGTAGGTTCAGCTAAAACATTGGAAGGAAACAAATTTTTTGCATAATTTTATAGTATATGAGATACAGGTATATGGAGATAAAGAGATAGGTTATATGATGTAATATATAAATGTATTATATGTCTTAATATATAATTTTATATATTATATTAATTAGGGTGGCCCCTACTCAAGTACCAGTCAAGATTTGGATGCCACATGCGGAAAAAAAAAAAGAAAGAAAAGAAAAAACAAGTCGACAGCTCCTGTTAGAAATTCTGTGCTGAGGCTTAGTACTTTCTCAGGGTGCTAAATGTTACAAAATGCTCTAAGTGAACAAAGAAAATGTTTATAGTGTGGAAGAAAATTCTACGCCACCAAAACTTTGAATTGATAATGACATTTGATGAGAGTACTTGAAATAAAATGATCTTGTTGTCCTGTGTTTGTACTGTGCTAGCTATTACCCTTATGGGCAAGGGGCTAAGATAAGAAAAAGACATTTAGAAAATATTTACATTAGGTCAGAGCAGAAGCACAATGAACAGACAGCACCAGGCAAGTGGAGGAAAGACTCTGTTTAAGGTTAAATCTATACAGTTCTGTTTCTTGTCTTCAGAAAATCACAGTTCTTCTTCCCATCATTCACATAAAACACGCATGCGGCTCCCCAAACCACTTACCTTCAGACCTGAAGCTTGATTTAATTTCTGAGGAATACATAGTTGAACTTCAGGGACATCTTGACCACAAAACTTGAAGAGCGTATTGATGGCAGAAAACTTAAACAGGTGAACTAGATCTATCCTTTCTAGGTAGTTCTTTCTAGATATCCTTTCTAGATAGAAAGATAGTTCTAGAAAACTATGAACTGCCTGGGTCTATCCTTCTTGCTGACTGGTAGAAAGTACTTTTAGAAAGCACTGTCCAACAGACCCATCTGCAGCGATGGACACGTTCCGTGTCTGAATGGTCCAAAATCGTAGACACCGGGTATATGTGTCTCTTGCACACTGGAAATAGAGCTAGTGCAATGGGGGAACTGAATTTTTAATTGTGTTTAATTTTAATTAATTTAAATTTAAAGAGCCACATTAGGGCTTTATTAGACAGCATACGATACTAAGCAATCACTCATAGTAGCAAATAGATTAATCCTGTTTGTTGTTAACGGATTCGTTTGCATGTTTGGAGATATATATGGAGAGAGAGATGTATTTCGCAGGTCACATTGTCTGCTAGTAAAATTAGTGTTCATGAAACCACTTGAGACGTAATACTAGTTTCTACTGTCTTATTTAAAGCACAGAGACTTTCAGACAGTCCACGCCTAGAGCACATTCGAGAACTTTTGGACCATTGTATGCGCACCTCCTTTCCATACAGGATTGGTAACAAATAGAACTTTGACTCTCTAAGCTCATTATTAAACTAAAGACATCTTTCATTTGCTTTGAAAAGTTGTTGTTGGGGTTTATCCTTTAAATCAGCATTAGCGTTTTTTGGTGGTCTAAATATAGGTACATCAGTATTTTTACGGTAACTTCATAGTTTATTCTTTTTTGCTGTGATTTGTAAATTTCACTGCACTCCAGCATACTTAAAGAAAAGTGTATGTATCACACCTGTCTGGTTCCATGACTTTTTGTTAAGTTTATTTATTCATTTTGAGAGAGACAGAGAGCAGGTGCACAAGTGGCACAGGGGAGGAGAGCGAGGGGCACAGAGACTCTGAAGCAGGCTCTGTGCTGACAGCAGAGAGCCCCGTGTGGGGTCCGAACTCACGAACTCACGAAGGACGAGATCATGACCTGAGCCAAAAGCCACCGCTTAACTGACAAAGCCACCGAGGTGCCCCTCTAGGACTTTTTATAGTAGTGTTAATTAAGAGTTTTGTTCTGAATTTAACCAAGGGGAGGGAACTTCTAAGCGCTGGTGAATTCAGTGATAAATTGTGTAGTCCTTAAAAGAATCTCCAAGTTGTGGGGTGATCTTCTAAGACTATTCTAGCTACTTCTTTCCTCCACCTGCAAACCCTGCCATCACTCACTCCCACCTACGTGTGTGTCTCTGCAGTATGAGTGGTTGCTACTTCCCACTCGCTCAAAATAGAGGTCAAGTACATTTGTGTAGTTAGGAACCTGTATCTGGTCGTCAGCTCTCTAAGTGAATTTTCCTATGAATCACTTCCTAGGTTCCAGGAGCTGAGTAAGGAATCCTGGGTCTTCCGAAGAATTAATACAAACATTTTTCTTCTTTACTTGGTTGCAGCACTCTCTCTCTCTCTCTTTTTGTGAAGATTTTGTGGGCTGTAATAATTTCTGTTACTGAATATATTTCATTATAATTTTTTAAATGCTCTTCTAATTTGAATTTAGGCCTTCATACAGATTTGTCACCTAGGCTGTTTTGAAATATATGATTTTAAATGCCTGAAGCTCATCCTTTAAAAATGATTTGTGAGTGTACATTTGAAAATGGTTAATGCTTATTTATTACAAATGGAATAATTACAGCTAATGGAACAGTGCCATTTACCATCAGTATAGTGGTATAGGGGAGCTTCATAATTAGCAGCTCGGTAAGTGCCTTTTTTTAGATTATGGAATGACAGCCCCGGAACACCTTTCCTTGAAATGTCTCAACGTGCTAAATTCTCTCTTGTTTATTCTTATTGGCTGTGGACAATGGAATTGGGGAACATTTGGCTTTAACTGATTTAATCACCACCTGAGTTCTCCTCTGACTTAGAAGGTAGCCATTTTTTAAAATGCGCAGGCTAGAAATCATTTACCAGAAGGAATAAGGTGGGTTTTTTTTCCACGCAAAAATTTGTGTTTCTAAAAGTTTCAAACTACCAGAGGTGGCAACACCCCCTTTTGAACAGAGTGCCCCTCAAGGGGGGGGGGGGGGGGTAAAAAAATTAGTGTTTTAAATGACCGTATTTCTTGTTACTACCTCATCTACTTAGAAAAGTCAGGAAACCTTCTTTGTAACGCTTTACCATGCTCCCCAAACATTTTAAAGCAGCTTTGCTAGGGTCAAGTTCGCATTTAGGCTTCTTTGGCAGGAATCTAAGCCACCGAATGGTTCCAGTTGCCATTTTTAGCCTTTTGATTAAGTGAAGGCCACTCTTCAGTCTTCTTCGAGACTCCACTATTAATGACCCTGACAAAAGTAAAAATTCTGTCCCTATCAAAGACCCACCTCACCGATTTCATTTTCTTCCTCCTTAGAAGCTTGACTAAAGTGTTAACTAAGAAACTCTATTAAGTGACCTTCAGGAGGAATGGCCCGAGGAACTACATTCAAAATTAAACTTTTCCAAAGCATAAAGTTTATGTATTAAGGCTTCTGTAAAATAATGTGCATACTTTCTTCTTCTCTTTGAGTGCTAAGAGATTGTGATACTGGACCTAATGCTACCCTTAGAACTTCTACCGACATCAATAAGAAAGGAAATAACTGGTAATTTATTCTGAGTCGGGAAGACATTTTCTGAAATGCAGCACAACCCTAATTTAGAATAGAGGGGAAAGGGTTTAAATTAGGTTTTTTATAGTGGTAAGTATTTGCAGACAATGTAGAGATTTATGGATTAATTTGTTTTAAATTAACTTTTATAGGGTGACTAATAGTCCACAGGGATAAACCAGACTTTCAATTGCCCATGATTTTCAGTCAGATCCTAGAAAGGAGATCATTTCTCTCAGGAAACGGTGACATACTTTTTAAAGTGTGCCATACAATTTTTTTTTTTTTTGTCAGTGTCCAGAGAAGATAAATAAGTTCTGGGACTTGGGCAAAGATATTCACAACTGGCCCAACATTTGATGTCACATTTCACTCAGAAAAAAGGGAAGTCCCTGACCTCCACCCTGGCAGGGATCTTTCATGGGCTGATTTCACTGGATAACATAACAGTGGCGCCCAAAGAGTGTTCATAGAGAAAAATGCTCTGCATTATGGACACATAAAGCTGTTGCCCTGCTTTTCCTTTAGCCCAAGAAACACTATTCAGATCTGGGAGGTAAAAATTCAGAAAATTAGCATTGGGGACTCTATTGTATCAGACTCTGCCTTCTGACTATCGGGGTCGGAAACAGATGACAGAATTAGTCTACAAAATGGATGTATTTATGTGAATATGTATGTATCTCTCTATCTGTCTAAATATCTATGTAGCTGTGTATCCATGTGTCTGTTTATGCATTTCCTGAGCACCAACTATACACTCAGCCTAACCATGGGACCTGAAAAAGTGACCTGAGTTTTTAGTCTAGACTGTTCGCATCTCTTGGCCCATGTTACAGGTGACAAAGTGCATTTCCTTAACCGAGCACTTTTATTACCTACATGTTTAAAATCTCACAAACGACCGGAGAGTATACTACGCTATTTTACGCAGAAGATCCTGGCGAAAAGAGTAGTTTAGTACCTTGATATCTTTATAGACAACACAACGTCTTTTCCCGCTTTCATGCTGTGTAATTCTCTCAACTTCCCCCACTCTTATGTTCGTAATTATTTTCTCTCAGGGCTTTTGAATACATCATTTGTGGTCTTCTGGCTTCCACTGTTGGTGCCAGCCTAAATACATTTTGATGTTGTATAAACTCTGCCCTTTTTCTTCTTACTGCTTTTAGGGTCTTATTTTATCTTTGTGGTGCTCTAATGTTTCTATGATGCATTTTGGTATAGGTTTCCTTATATCATTCAACCTTGGCATTATCTCCATCGGGACTCTGAGGTTCGGGTCTTGCATCAGTCCTGGAAAAATCTTCGTCTTTGACTTCAAATGTAGTCTCATCATCTCTATTAGCTCCTCGGGGGATTGAATAAATAGATAGATGTAAATATATATACATGTTTAGATATGCCTGTTTTCTGTACATATATAGATAGACATATTTTAGATCTTCCTTCTTAATCCACCGTATCTATTTCTTTTTTCATGACATCCGTCCCGTAGTCTCTTGGGACCCTGCTTTATAGCTTCGTTGGATGTAACTTCTGATTCATTTTCTCTTTAGAGGTTCCTAGTAAACTAGAAACTTCACTGTTTTTTCTATTTCGTGCACTAAATCCATTTAAGAGTGGTATTCCTTCTGATTTATTAGGGGTGTCCTTTTCTTTGGACGTTAAAGAATTTTTGTGTATGAGGGATTTGCGTATGTACACGTTTGTTTGTGTCAACTTTGATCTGGTATCAGCCTACGTGCAGAAAAGAACACGCATCCTAAATGGAAAGGTAGAGGAATTCTTATGAAGTAAACACACATCTATGACCATTATAAAATAGCGCCGCTGTAAATTTTCTTGCATCCTTCTTTGGGGGGAGCTTATGTCGAGCATTTGTATTGAGTTTATACCTAGAGAAATTGCTTTTTCATGGAGTCTGTGTCATCCAGCTCTAGCGAACCCTGCCAGGTTCCCAAAGTGGTCTTAGCGGTTCACCCTTTTATCAGCGATGTGTGCGAATTCTGATGGCTCCATATGCTCACCAACTGTTTAACTTCCAACCTTACGGTTCCTAGAAGTTGTAGGTGATGATTTCATTTCTAAATTCTAACTGTTTCCTTTTCGGGGCTGACTGGTCGTCTGACATATCCTCAGATCTTTGCTTTTTATAAGCATGTTGAACATTCTATACTCTTCGCATTTGTGGGTTTAGCTCGTTTGACCGAGCAGTTTGTTTCTTATTTATTTCACGATTTTTTTTTTAATTGGGAGCTTAACTTTTGGTGACGTTTGTGTAGGGGGTTGCTTCGAAGCCTGGGTTCAAAGTATGTTCTTCCAGGCAGGCTTTGCACTTGTATTTGCTACACACGTGGGAGCCATCAACCTGAGACAATTTTATAATAAAAGTGGGCTGACCACCCATAAGAGAGAAAGCCTGTGGTTATGAATTTTCTGAGCAATATTTTCCCCTTCCGTCTAAAACCAATATTGAGAGAAAATTTCTTCATGCCCTATTCTATGAGATAGGTCTTTTCTCTCATTCACACTTTTGCTGGGATATATTTTCCCTTTGGGGTCTTGGCATAAAGCTGAGAGCCCAGTTCATTGCCATCTATCAAATTAACCACTTTGGGCTAGCTCTAATCTGTTCTTCTGACTTCTCCTGCCAACATCTCGGTCCAGGTAAAATTTTGGTCACAAAAGATGAAGAGGTATCCCCAGGCTCAATTTTCTCTTACCATTCTGTATTTGTGCTTTCCCTTCCATTTTATTCTCTAAGGACAGATTTTTTTTTTTAATGTTTATTTATTTTTGAGGCGGGGGTGGGGGTGGTGCAGAATGAGGAGGGAGACACAAAATCCACAGCACGCTCCAGGCTCTGAATTGTCAGTACAGAGCGTGATGAGGGGCTTGAACTCACACGCTGTGAGATCACGACCTGAGCCAAAGTCTGATGCTTAACCGCTTAACCACCTGAGCCACCCAGACACCCCACTGAGGATAGATTTTAATTCCTTGTCCACTTAGCAGTGAATTTAAAGAGATGTTAAATAATTTCATTTTAGCACTGTTGTTTTTCAAGGGGAAAATTGTTTAGAACAGGAGTTCTTAAAACGTTGCTTAGGAACCTCTGAAAGCTTTTGGGGGGGGGTTAATAATATTTAGGAATTAAAGGGATTTTGAGACCCAGAAGATCACTGTTGTTATGGGCTGTCCTTTGTGCTAAATCCCAAATAACAGATCTCCTCAGATGCCAAAATATACAGCATCATCAATCTGTCCTGTAAATAGTCAGCAGGTAGAAAAGATCCACGTTAAGTTCCTGTAGAAGTTTTATGCAAATGTATTCCCTAAAGGCCATAAGGTTTTCCACAGGAAGAATCTTCTAGCATTGGAAGCCTGGCTTTACCATGCACCATGAGACCCTGAGCAAGCCACTCAACATCTATGGTTTTCCGTTTTCTCAGCTACTCAATATAGGACATAGCAATCCTCACTCTTCCTCCTCGTGTTTGACCTTTGTAGGGCAGGACTATAGATAGCAAGATCATTCTTGGGTCTTTATAAGGTTTTGAGTTGTTGGACATGAAGACATGTGAAAACTAGCAGTTTGGATTTCCATTTTAGGTTACCATGACTAGAAATTAAATGGGAAGGTAAATTTGAAGTAACTGGTAATTTCAAAACAGATAGGCAATATTAAACTGTCTTCTGTACTCTGAATTGAAGTCACAACCACAGCTAAAATATTAAGAATTCCTCTTAATATTACTAAGGGAAGGTTAAATGTGACATTGGTAAGTCAGCTTAGTGTGATGGGAAGAAAGCCATGCGAAGGAGGCCTGAGTTCTAATTCTGACTTTACAGCATACCAGCCCTGTTGTGCTAAAATGTTACATTTTGTAACCCCAATGAATCCCATCTCTTCATATTTATGCCCTTGAATAGTCAGTCCCCTCCCACCTTGTCTCTGGACTAGCTTTGACAGTGGGACATTAGCAAGCATGACGGAATCATGGGCTCAGTTAACGTTTGCATGTTAAGTCTTGTCCTTCTGGGGTTCTTGGAAGTCAGCTGCCTTGTGAGACAGAAACTCCGGCTCAGCTCTGAAATAATGAGTCGTTCCATGGAGGGAAACGCATGTCAATGAGAGGTCACCTTGGATATTCCGTCTCCCATCAAGGTCCAGCTAAACAACACTTCATAAGTGACCTCAGTCCGTACCACTTGGAGCGAAAAATCTGTCGAGCTGGGCCCATTCAAGACACAGAATCATGGAAATTAATCGCCTTTTCGTGACTGCATTGGGGTGGTCTGTAATGCAGTTATAGGTAACATGTTCTAGCCACTTTTCTTGAAGACTCCTCAGCTTAAAAGGAGAAATGGAAACATTTGTCCCAGCTACCTCAGAGAATTCGCACAAACGTCAAATTCGCTAACGTGAAGCATTGGGACTGTTTTTTCCGTGAGCTAAGTATGACGATATAACGTGGTTATGTCTGTTAACACAAACTGGTTTGACTATTTTGACTGACTTGACTAATCAAATCGATTTTTTCAGGAAAAAAAAAATTACTCTTTGACTGACTTGATTATTGTTTTGACCTCTCTGACTTTTTTGGGAGGGGGTTGAGTTCAATTGTATTTAACTGAATAACTTGACCTAGCCAGTTCAGTCAGTCAAAATAATCAAAACGGTTTGAGTATATGGAAACAGTCTGTGTGCAATATTTTCCTCTTCTTTAACTTTAGTGGGAAATTATGTGAAAGAGGCCCATATATGCATAGCAAATATGGGGTATAAACTTCTACTTATAACTACTCAGTTTCAAATTACTGTATAGATTATAGCAGCATTTGTTTGGTAACAGGAAAAAATATAGTTAGTTTTTATTTCCCAATGGCGTGCTACATTATAAGTCCATTAGCCATTGCATATGTTATTGCTGTGATTCTAACAACCGCCGTATATTATTATGGCAATAATAATGTAATTCTTATAGTATGCAATATGTAATTTATTGAACACTGCTGGAATTTATTTCCAAATTGTAAATTTGGCTTGCTTCTCCGCACTGGAACTCCGTATGTCTTGCTTTGGGAATTTGGTCATAACCTTTTTGTTTGAAGAAGCTGTCAGAAGCGCATGTCTGAGGTGAGCGCGTGCAAGTGAGTGTTGAAGCTGGCAAGTCATTAAAGTCCTGGGTTAGAAGTGGAGTGAGTGATTGGAATGCGGGTTGAGTTGGTCCATTCATATGTGTCATATTGATACTACCAGAGCTGCTGACTAGGTGATTCAGATATAAGCCACCGTTATTGGAGTATTCATAGATATTCTACTGCGCTTAAGGTTATGACAGATGAATCTTTCCTTATGAATTGTCAAAAGGATCACAAACCTCTCCACTGCTTCTATTTCCGTCACCAGTAGCTTGCTTGCTTGCCTTTTTTTTTTTTTTCCACCTAATGCCCTGTGAATATAGTTCTTCAGAATCCTACATTACAAAGGCTATGCAAAAAGCTTTTCAGTTTGCTTGCCTCTTCCCAAACTGGAATGATTCTAAACTATTCCAGCAACATCAGTGTCTGTATTTTTCCTTTAGGGACCCAAGTAAAATTGAAACAGAATTGTAACACTTATGTCAATATCATTAACCTATTGCATGAAGTTCTTTTTGATTTATTAAATCCAGTTTATTACTCACACATAGTCTATAAATTAATTTCAGTTTGTTTCTTCAGGTCGTGTAACTGCCATCTGTCAATTTCAGTCCACATATATCTACTTTGTTTAGTATAAACCAAATCCATCTCATCAGGTCTAAGTCAACTTACACCCTTGCTGGGGTTGGGGGGAGCCTGCCGTGGGCCCTCAGCGCCCCTGCATGTTTTTGTTCAGTGTATCAAACTGTAAACCCTACCTGTCTTCTGAGGCTCCACCTTCTCTACAGACACATATTCGGTAAGTCCAGACCACCACAAATGACAATTATACACCTCCTTTCATCTTTACTTCTTCACTCAAAAACAAAAACAAAAACAAAACAAAACCCCAATCCCTGCCTTTTTATGTAGATATTCTTAATAGCAACCCTTCATTGGCTAGTTGCCTCATCTCTAGATCTTTCCTAAAATTCAGGAATCCCTTAAGAGTTCCAAAGTTGATTCTTAACAGACCCCTACCAGTGTTCGGTATAGAACTAAAATCTGTCATTTTACATTACCATTCATACTTTCTCAGATTAATACTTGTTGTTCATTCTTTTCTCCAGTCTTTCCTTTCTCCATCAGTTTTTTGTTCTTTTATTTATTCAACAAATATTTGTTGAGTTGCTGTACTCTTAATAGCTAACCTCTGTGTATACAAAGTGAATTGGGCATGGTTTATATTTCTCAAAGGTAGTCAATGTGCAGTCTGAATGTCCCCCAAGCCCCATCTGCTTTGGGTAGAAAAGGTGGATCAGATCATAAAGGCTGAATGCCAGAATGTGGAAGTGAATGTATCTGCTCAAGACTACAGTTTTGGAGTAGATGTATTCAGAGAAGTTCATTTGATAGAAAGGCATAGAATGGATTAAAGAGAGATGAAATAAATAAGTAGAGTCTCCTTCAAGAGGTTCTGATGACAAAAATCCACATTTCCTTCTTCGAAACCCGTGAAGCCAGCTGTATTTTGATTCAGAATTTTCCAGACTTCAGAAAGGGGTTACAAGGCATATACCATATATTGGATAACACTTGAGTCTGGATAAGCTCCCTGTAGTCATACCCTTCAATATTTTTTCAGATAAATTCAAACTTAATATTACAAATGATGTCCATAAAAAGCCTCATGTCCATTCAAATTATTAAACAAACTATTAAAACAAAAAACAAAAAACTTTGGGTCATCAGAACTTTGGGGACTTCGGAACAATGGACCTCTGATTTGAGCTAAACGAAAACGCCCATGAAGTCATGCAGTCAAGAGGTGAAAAGGAAGAGTGGATATAAGATGTTATAAAGGTGGCCCTGGTGGTACTTGTCATTGGGTTAAATATTAAGCAAGAGAAGAAATGCGGCAATCAGGTCTGATGGCTGGGTGGCTGAGTCTGGGTGGCTGGGAGGATGGGTGCACTAACAGAAAAAAAGAAAAAGGGATAGGAGGAGGGGCTGCTTAATAAGGGGTTGGGTGGAGGGGAGGTAATGATTGATATAATTTGAAATCTACAAATCTCCAGGAGATTATGACTCTGCCTAAAATTAGCATGATTAAAGGTGCCTCTCACAGTGTTTTGGTGAGGATGTGATGGGGAACTAATTTACAAATCAGTAGCCTTTTCATATACAACATATTTCATTAATCAAATTTGAAAGTTGAATGTGTCCACCAAATTTGAAAGTTGAATATCTTGAAAGTCATCCTAGAGTCCTCTTTAAGAAGAGGACACAAATGTTGATAGCATTCTAAAACTGGAAACAGAGACTAAAGAGAATTCTTAAGTTTCAGAATCCTCCCTGGATCAAAATGGAGTTTTTTAACGTATTTCTTCAAAGCTACTTGAGACAGTAAATTTAGGTTTATGACTCAATTGTAAAGACTTTCAGACGCATTTTGGGTCACAACTCTACATTAGGTCAGTAATTAAAACACTGTCTTATGCATGAGCAATCTAGTGATTAAACCTATAGACACTAGTAAAGACACTAGTAAAGTATGGTCTAAAATGATCAGAGTGTATTTGTTTTAAAGTTTATTTTATTATTTATCTTGAGAGAGAAGAGGGGAGGCGCAGAAAGAGAGAGAGAATTCTAAGCAGGCTATATGTTGTCAGCACAGAGCCCAACGTAGGGATTGATCTCACAAACCATAAGATCATCCCTTGAGCCAAAATCAAGAGTTGGACACCTAACTGACTGAGACACCCAGGCACCCAGAAAAATATTTATTATTTTAAAAAAATTTTTAAGTTTATTTATTTATTTTCAGAGAGAGAGCAGGGGAGGGGCAGAGAAACATGGAGAGAGAGAATCCGAATTCACGAATAGTGAGCTCATGACCTGAGTTGAAACCCAGAGTGGGATGCTTAACTGACTGAGCCACTCAGGGGCCCTGACAAATATTTGTTTTAAACTCATGTACATTTCTAGAAATGTAGTACCTATCTTGCAATTATTTTTATCTGCAAAGATACGTTGATAAAATGTTGTTTGGCTTTTCCATATGACATGGTTACCAAGAAACATTCCAGTTTTTATTGGTTTGTTTCTATGTCAGACCCTATGTTCCAGCTGAGCTCCTTCTTTAACCTCAAGTCCCATGATGAAGGCCAAGGGGTGCATCTCTGATTTGAAAGAACCAACCTTACCAAATAATGTCACTGGTCCCTCTCTTCAACAGCCCTCTTGCTACCTAGGAGAGTTTATTTCCATTTCTGCCTTTACATAGAGGTGTATCTACAACTGTGAATTCTTAGGGTAACACCTCTTGTCATCAAGTCTGATGACTGATGGCAATTACGCTACAGAAATGATCTGTGTGTGCTTAGGTTCCAGTGTGATGTGATTACAGGAGCACAGTGAAGGGGGAAAAAGACAGGAATGGTAGGTAAGCCCCCAAACCCTCCATGTAAGTTAATCATTAACATGAGAAGAAGGCTCTAAAATAATGAATGTATATTTTCATGCCTGTCTTAAAAGAAAAAAAAATTTTCTGTGAAGATAGAGAAATACAGAAACGTAGCTTTAAACATGTCTTCACTTACATTATTTTCCTTTTACCTACAGTGTTTTCATAGAAATATATTTGAGTATATTGTTGGTTAGCTTAATCCTCCTGGAAAGTGATTTCAGGAAAGACCAGTCCTTATTTGATAGGACTTTGAAATGACCCTCTCTCATCCTGAAGCAGTTCATTTTTCTCAAACTTGTAAGCATTTACTGTCATGATAGCCTGAAGTTTCTATCCCTATCAAGGATATAGGTTTAGGAAAATGCATTTCAAACTTCAAAAAAAAAAAAAAAAAAAAACCTATCACAAAACATTCTGAAGCGATGACTCAGTCTAGGAGGTGGTATTGTTGATAATACTATGACACTGACAACCTTTGAGCTTTATAGTTAGCAAAAGGGCAATGTCCCCTGTGTACCAGCTGGAGGAAAACTATGTTCTTTGGTTCCAGAAGCCTCGCCGCCTCCCCTCTTGGAAACAGCCTCTTGAAAAGGGGTTTTAACTTCCTTCCCCCTGCTCTGATGCAGCCCTGACTGTGCAAGGGGGGATCTCCAAGGCCCGGGGTGTTAGGAAGGCAGAGTGACTATTGTCCTCCTTCACACGGAGACAGAGAAAGAGCCAGTCATTGCGCTGACTTTCTGCCATGCTCAGACTCAGGTAGAACGGCTCGGACCTTTGAGAACAAGATGAAAAGACCTAGCAGCAGGAAGAATTTGGGCTCCATTTCGGGAAAATACCCCAGTAAAAGGATTGTGAGGCCCTGGTGCATATTACCAAGGGATTCTGTGGAATCTCATTATCTGGTGATTTTAATGACTAACGTACAATGATTTTTGTAGGATAATTGATGTAAAGTGCTGCCCAGAAGCTGAGGGATGAATGAATCCACCTTCACACATCTTTTCAGGCCCCTCAGCTCTATGATTTGTACATTTTATTATTGAGCAGAAATCACAAAGAACTAAATATGCTTTTTTTTGTACATGGCGTTAACTACCTTTGTGTGTTAATGTGGTACCTGCCAATTACTTACATTAAGGCAAATGGCTAAAATATACAAATTAGGTTATGAACACACTGCTACATTTAACAGATTAACTGAAAACCTGTGAAGATTTCAAGAGTTATATTGAAAGCATAAAAACCACTTCCTTAATCTTGAACTTGTAGGCTACTTTTTTTTTCCCCCCAGAGCTGTTTGGTCTTACAGCCTGAATGTGTTCTAAATGCAGCAAAAGGAATTTAATACACATTGAGAAAATGTGTGGTCGCCAGGCTATGTCCTGTGGGAGGCACTACCATAATTAATCTTCATGGTAATCTAGGCATGTAGAAGGATATACGGTGTCTTTGTCTACTCAGCCTGCCATAGCAAAATACCATAGACTGAGTGGCTTCAACAACAGACATTTATTTTGTACAGTTCTGAAGTCTGCAAGTCCAAGATCAAGGTGCTGGATGATTCACATCCTCATAAGGGCACTCTTTGTGGCTTGCATATGAATGCCTTCTTGCTGTGTATTCACAGAGGAAGAAATGTCTCTCTTTTGCTCTTCCTGTAAGGGCACTAATCCCATTGGGAGGCTCCCAGCCTCATCACCTCGTGTAAAGTGAATTACTCCCAAAGCCCCATCTCCAAATACCATCACAAATGGGGGCTAGGCTTCAACATATCGATTTGGGGTAAGAACGACTCAGGTTAGTCTATAGCCTACAGTAAATGTTTTAGGCTTTATGGGCCATAAGGTCTCTGTCCCAGCTACTCAATTCTGCCATTGAAATGTTATAATATGGAAACAAATGGGTGTGATAGTGATTCAACAAAACTTTATTCATAAAAACAGGAAGCTGGCAGGAATTGAGTATGCATGGTCTTTGTGACCCTGGCCCTCGCAACAGCCAGTTGAACAAAAGATGGGGGAACTTGACCTATCTGTATAGTTTTCAACAACTTATGACTTGTCTGGTCTAGTGTGAATTGGAATGGATCCAATGGATTCCTCTCATGGAAATTTGGTGTTAGAGACACAGGAAATTCTTGGTTGAAAAGGGTTACTAGAAGTAGAAGGTTATGAGTGGGGGTTATTTGAGGTCCTGGAGTAAAAGTTAGTAGAGGAAGATAGGGTAGGAAGGGAGAGTGTGTGTGAGAGAGAGAGAGAGAGAGACAGAGAGAGAACAACACAGCCCCTAGTAAGTGGAGAAAGGTTTCATTGCTGAATTTCTAGTTTCTTTTTTTTTTTATTTTTTTTAATGTTTATTTGTGAGACAGAGAGAGACAGAGCATGAATGGGGGAGGGTCAGAGAGAGAGGGAGACACAGAATCTGAAGCAGGCTCCAGGCTCTGAGCTGTCAGCACAGAGCCCGACTCGGGGCTCAAACTCACGGACCGTGAGATCATGACCTGAGCCGAAGTCGGACACTTAACCGACTGAGCCACCCAGGCGCCCCTGAATTTCTAGTTTCTAATTGCAGCCTTGATGAAGCCCCAGTGTGCTTTGTTTGAGTCTTTGTGTACTGTGTTCTATCATTAAAATAAATTCCCCTTTGCTTATCTGAGCCTGAGTGGAGACTCTGCTGCTTAAGTCAAAGGGCAATGATTAGACAATGATGTTATGAGCATTCTTCTTATATTCACCTAAATAAAATTCTCCTTCCGTTTTCTTTTGTAAGTTTTCAGTGTTGGAGTATCAAAGTCCAAATCAAGGCTTCATAAGTTTGTTCTTCAGAGATAGGATGCCCATTGCTAAATAAAGGTGTACAAAGAATAGGACTTATGGGGGCACCTGGGTGGCTCAGTCGGTTGAGCGCCAGATTCTTGATTTCTGCTCTGGTCTTGGGTTCTGCTCTGGTCTTGGTGAATTGACGCCCTGTGTGGGGCTCCATGCTGTCTCCCCCTCTCTGTCTGCCCCTCCACTGGCTTGCACCCACATGCACTCTCTTTCTCACTCTCTCAAATTAAATAAAGTTTAAAAATTAAAAAAGAATAGAGCCTGTGGCTTTTCTACGTCATGTTTATTGTCCCTCTTCCTTTCCAAGTTTTTTGTTTGTCTTTTTTAAATCCAGAGGGAAAAATATGTATAGGAGAATGACGTGAAAGGGTAAACAATCATTTGCCTGGTGCTGGCTCACGCTTCTCTGGCTGTCATTGTTGGTGTAGTCATGACCAAAGGGAATACAGAAGCCTGAGCTAACTTGCTCAGCTGTTGGCTACAGTGTCCAGAACGGGGATCCCCCATGCACATCTTCTAGCCGCTTCTTCAAGCCTCGCCCTTGACAGATCTTTCTAACTTGGTATTATAGATAACTTTATTCAAGTCTCCAACTTAACTATCATTATAGGTTTTAAAAAGCTTTAGGGGCTTCCAGGTGGCTTAGTCGGTTAAGCGACCGACTTTGGCTCAGGTCATGATCTCACAATTTGTAAGTTCAAGCCCCGCGCTGGGCTCTGTGCTGACAGGTCAGAGCCTGGACTTGCCTCAGATTCTGCGTCTCCCTCCTCTCTTTGTTCTCTCTCTCTCTCTCTCTCTCTCTCTCTCTCTCTCTCTCTCAAAAATAAATATTAAAAAATTTGTTTAATAAAAATAAAAAAATAAGAAATAAAAAGTTTTAGCACATGTACCTCTCTCCCGTTAGCTGAACTAAGATGTGAATACACTGTATCTGCTTCCAATAAATGTGGCACCGTGATGCATCGTGACACACTCAGTGGCCCAGCTAATTTGAAGGCAGCTGTGACGGGCAGTTCTCTCTACTTGCAAATGTCCCATAAGCAGCCTGTGCTGAGGTTCTTTGCCATTCTTTTTTCTCTGAAGCTGCAAGAGGGTGGCAGATAGAAGAAGGCAGCAGGCACTCACTACCCATGATTTCAGGTAGTTGAAGGCCCCCAGAACAGCCTTCAACCCAAAGGGAAATCAATGAGAGAGAGCGGACAAACGCCCAATACTTCCGGTCCTTCAGTGAGTCACTTAGGAGCATCATTCTTCTGCAGTTCCTCAGTTTGGCGTCATTGTGATTGAGCCCTGGTTTCCCACGGTGGCAACCTGCTCGTTCATGTTCCCTCTTGGCTTTTCTCTCTTCCTTGTCTCACTTTTCCCTGCTCCCGCTCTTCTGCTTTCTTTCTGTCGTCACCTCCTCAGTAAGTGACCTGCGTCAACATCTTTGACCCAGGGTCTGCTGTGGGGAGAATCCCAAGTAAGACAGGGAACAACTTAGAATTTACACACGTTAACAGCTTGTGTTTCTACTCTCTGGATCTCAGAGGAAGTCATTGTGTCCTATTGCCCATGATGAATGGTAGAATGTATGAAGAGAGAGAAAACCTCCCCTAAAAATTCTCTGCTTCCCACATAGAGTCATGCTAATCATCTTTTCATAGACTTAAGTATATCTTACTGGCTTAAAGAAACTGTTTCTCTAATGTTTTCTTCACAAGGTATTCATTGATTCAGTCCCAAATCAACCACACATGTGCAAAACTGTCTCTTCCTTTTTTTTTTTTTTTGGTCTCTGTCAGCACTGTTTTTGCAATTGATTGAGGAATAGGCTAATTAATACTATGAAATCAATCTTTCTGGTAGGAAGTTGGAGTTGCCCATCTTTGCTAAGATCTCATAGAATGCTTGAGTGGGTGGGATCCTTGAACCAGGTCCTGCCCATTCCCTTACTTTACAGTCGAGGAAACTAAGGCCCAGTGCAATAGCCCAAGAGTGTAACTCGTAGCACAGAGCAAATCAGAATACAAACCGATGGGTTTTCAGTACACAAGGGTCTCAGTTCGCAGTTTTCGCCGCTCAATACCATGTTTGACTGTTTCCTTCTCGTACATTTTTTTTCAAACCATGTCTGTAAAACGACAGGTTCTGATATTCTTCTGTGCTATTCTCATGTTGGAATAGAATCAGGTGGCACAGAAGCTATTGTTACAGCTCCAGAAGAGTGTCTGGCATTTTCAGCGGCAGCATGGAAGCTTTAATCGTGGAGGTTCCGGTCAACATATTGTGTGAGGCAAGGGGCTGAACATGCCGTCGATTCCATGCTGTGAACCCTCCTGGGATCTCACTTCATAGAAGAACCCACTTCCTACATGGAAGCTGTACAATTAGGCACATTAATAATCAAAACTCTCCAAGAATATCTCTGCAGCAGATCAATCCAAGCGTGAGCAAGGCAGCCAGAAACGTTTTCTTGGAGGCTTCTCTTTGACTCTCACGTACTTTCTCACCAACTGCTGGCCCTGCTTTTTTGCCCTGGATCCAACCCCATTATCAAAGACGCCAAGGCAAACTTTGCGATTGATTGTCTGAAAATGAACAACACACAGATAGGGAGGAACAGATATTGCAACACCCGAAAGTGCCTGTTAAAGTCACACTCCCAGAGAACGTGAACAATCCAGATGACTGAGGAAAATAGCATCTCCCAGGAGAAACAAGAGACTTGACAGGTAACACTGAAAAGAGATTTTTCTGGCAAGGCAGGTTGAGAGGGAGTGACCGTTCTTCCTGGAGAGCATATGGAAGTGTTGACAGGCTCACTTCTTAATGTGGCCAAGAAAGAACTTGGTTCCAGTGGAGGAAAATGAGCGAACACAGATGACAACCAATCATGTTTTTCATAAAGCCGGAAATCCCGTACATGAGGCCCAGGGAATTCACAGATGCAACCTTGGCAAGGGTGACCTTTTGAGGACCTTCCCAAAGCTCAGTGATGTTAAGTAATTGGTCTTTTTCGCTGAGACACGAATTTGCATTCCATGCTCTATGAGGCTGGAGCCTGGGCACAAGTCACTTAGCGCATTAGCATATCACTGGAATGCCCAGGAAGAATCTCTTTCCACCATCAACCATCCTCCTGGGCCCTTCTTCAGTGCTGATTTCAGTGTGAAGAATGCCCGCACAGGAGCAAAGCTTACATGGTTTTGTTTCCATTTTGAGGCACAGCCAATTCAAAGGGAAGAGGCACCCTCAGGTTGTCAGGATGCACTTGGTTCTCTAATAGATTTGCACCCCTCATGCCAGTATTTAAACTGGTTTGTTTTCACGCTTTCCATAACCCTGATTCTAGAACTTCCCCTAATTCAGCAACTTCTACCTTTTTCATTTTAGCCCTTGCCTTAGTTTGGGTTTCCTGGCAGGCAACTCTAAGGCAGGGTTTCTCAACCCTGGCACTTTTGTGGGAAGCCGTCCTGTCCCGTAGGGCCTTGAGCGGTATTCCTGGCCTCTACATGCATCCTGAGTTAGGGCAGCCAGAAATGTCTCCAGACATTACTAAGTGTGCTCTGGATGGAGAACCACATCTTTAAGTCAAAGGTTCAAGGGCAGTATGTTAGAAAGTGTTTCCCAGGCAACACTAGTGTGGGAAGGGAAAGCATATTCGCATTCTCTAGAGAAATAGAACTAATGGGTTGAAGATCCAGAGAGAGGGAGAGGGACGTTTTAAGGAATTAGCTCACACAACTGTGGAGATCCAAGGTTAAAATATGCACCGTAGGCCAGTAGGCCGGAGACCCAGGGGAGAGTCGGTGCTGCCTGTCAAGTTTGAAGGCCGTCTGCTGGCAGGATTCCCTCTTCTTCAGGGGACAGGAGTCTTTATCTAGTAGAACCTTCAACGGATTAGATGAGGCCCACTCACATTGTGAAGGGTAATTTGCTTCACTCGCATTGCGGATTGAAGTGCTCACATTGTCTGAACAAGACTTTCACGGAAACGTTTAGAAAAAATGCTCGACCAAATATTTGGGTGCTGTGGCCTAGTCAGGTTGACACATAAAATGACACTTCATGGAAAGGAAAGGTGGGGGGAAACCACAAAAGTTGCATTATGAAGCAAGTCCTGGGGGAAATAGGAGTGCAGTTTTGCTGGGAAATTTTGGAAATGGTATAAAACACTGCTCTTACACTCATCCATCCCAGTCAAGAGGGTGAGGGAGCTGCGGTATTTGTACACCCCTTCCCATCAGTCATTGACTGAGGGCTGTTCCCAGGGGACTTTAATTTCCCGGCATTTCTGGCCTCCTGGTTTACCCAAGAAAAAGCAAGCTCTGGCAGCTAATGAAATCCATCAGGCAAAGAGGTGCCGGCATTGGCAGCTGGAATTCAGATTGACGCGTGACCCGACGGCAAGTGGCTAAAGAACTCTGGGCCAGGCACTGGCAGCATCTGCTACCATTTGTAAGCAACCCATCATTAATTAGTCCCAACCTCTGGCCGGTGTTGGGGCTTTCTTGAATGACAGAGCCGTCATCGTTTATTGGCCACCTCCCTCTGTGCCTCCAGATACTGGATTTGTTTTTTTCAATTGCATTAAAATACACTCAATTTACAAGTTCCCATCTCAGCCATTTGTAGACGTACGGTTCGGTGACATTGCATACGCTCACAGTGTCGTGCGATCACGAGCCTCGTCCATCAGCAAAGATTTTTCATCTTGCAGAACAGAAATTCTCCCCCATTAAACATCCCGTTCCCCTTCTCTCCAGCCCCTGGGACTTCTAGTGGACTTTCTGTCTGTATGAGCTTGACCACTCTAGGAATCTCATAATAGAGGAATCATATCGTATTTGTCCTTTTGTGACTGGCTTATATGTGTGGCATCAGGTCCTTAAGACCCATCCACGTTGTAGCGTGTGTCAGAAATTCTGTTCCTTTTAAAGGCTGAATAATTTTCCGTTGCATGTATATACCCCATTTTGTTTATCCATTCACCCATCGCTGGACACATGGGCTGCTTCCCTTTTTTGCCTATCACTATGAACGTGAGTATACAGATCTCTCTTGATGTCCCTGCTTTCAATTATTTGTGTATATAACCAGATGTGGAATCCCTGAGTTATATTTTGAGTTCCCTGCGTGACAAGTAAACATAGTGTGGAAAGCAATTGGGAAAAAGGTAAGCATGCTTAAAAAAGGAAATAAATTGCGCGCACATTTCTGAAGTCTGGGTTCATCAGTTCCCAGGACTGCAGTCGAATCTGAGATTTTTTTTTTTTAGTACAAAACACATCTGTGAATGGTCCATAATCGCCACCATTCTACATTCTGAGAACAGTTTTATTTGTTTCCTTCTTTGCCTTCTGATAAAGAGCTTTGTTTATAAAATTCCCGTCTTCTGAAGTTCTTGAAAGATCTCAAGTGAGTTGTTCTCATAAACGAAGGCAAAAACATTGGTTGGCAAAGCCTGTGACTGACAACATCTTTTTTTAGTTACCTGAGCTCTTTGCCTTAATGCTCTAGCACTTTCCATTTTCCCTTTGTTTCCCGGAGTTTTGCCGCAAACTGCTGTTTAGCAAAGAGAAGCCAAATGCAGACTTAGGCCAAACCCTCGTGGCAGTCGGTTTCTTTTTGTTGTTGGTACCCGCATCACATCCTACCTGGCCAGACCTGCCAAGTTTTTTGGATTTCCTAGAGGAGGTTTTTATTCTGTCTGCTTGTCTGCACTTGTATACAAAACCTGTAATTATATAATAGGTGAACTTACTGGTGTGCTATTGTGCTTTTTTCTTTTTTTAAACCAGCTGAATTGGTCCTTTTTATATTTTGAGCCTATTGTTACCTTTATGACTATTCCAGGTTCCTTCCCCCTGGCTTCTGATACTTTAGCCTTTATGCCAGCAACTAAATATTTATATAAAAAAATTATGTAAAATAATTTGTGCTTCAGTGGAATTTGAAAACTTGTATGTTTCTAGCTATAATTTGAATGTTTTAATGTTACGACGACAAATGATTGTCGATGAAAGAATTTTGTTCTTAAGGTATGTTATCCTATTTTTAGATCAGAAAGAGCACCTATGAAAGTCATTAAGTATACATATTTAATTCTTTTACTTAAAAAAAATTGTGACATTCCTAATCTGTGTTTAATTCAGTAAATGTTTTATGGTTAATACATTCACGCAGAACTTTGTGAATAGCTATACAAAATATCTGAAACTCAAAATGAAATAAATGCTTGTTAAAATTTGTTCATTGATCCAAAAGCTGACATTTAAAAAAAAAAATAGAGCAAATGGTATTCCGTTATTGATTTCAGGATACTATTCATTACTGTCTTCAGTATAGCGGTCTCTCCTTCAAGCTCGTTCGTTTCATGGAGGTTAACACAAAGCTCTTCATTACTGTGGACTGTATTTTTGCGACGATCTACGCAATATTTTGTCATAGAACTACCTTCCTGTCCTCGTGCTTCTTGCCTAAATGGCAGGCTTCAAGAGAGATGGATGGAATCTGACTCTTTTCTGGCTCTTGACCCCCAGCAGGTGGTGAACTTGAAGTACTTAGAACAGGGTTTGGAACCCCCTCAGCCCCTCAAATTATTGGTCGTTCTGGGGATTGTTGTGCATCAGATCAAAACAGATTCCTGGGTAATTTTGGATTGGTATCCGGTGGGCATGCCAGAGGACAGCTGTTCAATGGAACAGTAAATATAATACGTCAGTAAGAATTGAACATTAAGGTTTTATCTGAGTGTGCGTGTTATGAGTAAGAACTTGTGGACAGCCAAAATTAACGACTCCTTGTACTGCCATCTTGTTACCATTGTTATTCTTCCATGTCCCTTCTTTTTCTTTATGACTGTTACACCATTCCTGCTGATGAGATCAGGAGTCTCACTTTATTTCTCTGTGAAGGGGAGTAAGAAGGCACGTGACTCATCAACCAGAGAAATAATTAAGCAGACACCTTTCACTTCCACTAAACTACAGAACGTTACCAAAATAATTCAGATTGAATTTTTCAGTAGAAACGTTCACTTTCAGTGACAAAAATTTCATATACTAAATGCACAAGTGCATATAAACATAAATACTATGCTTGGATGGATTTTCTACGAGCCGGAAAGACACTGTGGTAGGAGAGAAAAGCAAGCCATAGTGTAAAAGGATAACATCATAGATGTTCTCAGAGGCTGACCAGACCTATCTGGAGCCATGTGTCCCAAGACTCAGCACTACAGTAAAGAACGAAAGTGTGGTTCCCTTTTTCAGATAGCCAGCATTTCTTGATAAAATGGCAGAAGCAGTTATGTAAGAGGCAAAGGTGAAGCCCAGTTCCAAGGCGATTGATCTGAGAGATTGATCTGATAGAATTATACATCTAATTTGTCAAGCAAGGAGGCACAAGCACCCTCAATTTGATTTTAAAAATATGTGTATAGCCCTTTGCTCTAAGCAAACACACAGGAAGCATGGCACTTGGCCATAGCAGCGATTCTGGTATTAAACATAACAAGTGAATTCAGAACTGATCATTCACACCAAATTTAATTCCCTTTATGCCTTCAGGCAGCTCACCTTCATATTTGAGAATGCGCACAAAAGAGCAGTCCTGGGTAGTCAAAAAGGAAACTAACTGTGAGAGTCTAGTCCTGGCTCCAACTCAACCAGTGTGACATCTCTGGTTCAACTCAGTAGTGTTAAAGCATTTCTTTTTCTGGCCTTCGTGCCTCATTTTCAGCTACCTTCTCTGGAACCCTAATGTATAAAACAGTCTAAAAACAAACCCGTTAGCTCTGATTGAGCTGGGGGCAAGGGGACCCAGAGTCCAACCCACAGAGCCTCCTTCTTATGTCTTCACCTCCACCTGCTCATGATCTGTCTTGGACATGAGGATTTTACAGAAAACGGTGTACAAAAAGGTCATACCTTGTGTGCTTTCCAAAGACGCTTCTCATTCACAACATCCATTATCATTTATATATTTAACATCAATTTATTCTGGGCCTTCTCCCTCCCATCTTCACGCCCTCTGTTGCGTGTTCTCACTCTCAAAAGCAACGGGAGTATGACTCCAAACATTCAGCTGTGATAGAGATATTTTTTAGAAGAAGGATTTGTTCCCAGTAATCTAGTTTCAACTCTAGAAAACGAACTGGAAAGTTCTTCCTTATGCATCTCCGTGCCCTTTGTTTTGTAGAGCTATATTGCCACCAGCCATCTTTCCCCAGGTTTACTTGCCCATTTACATCATCAAATTCAGATCAAGACAAAAAGGTCTCTTTTGCTGAGCAGGACAAAGAACCTACCTTTCTTGGTGAGGAAAGAGAAGAGTGCAAAATCATTATGTTTTTTTCTCCTTGTCACATAGCAACATAGAGTAACATGGGGTTAAGTATCATCCTAAGTAAATAATATCCTTCCAGACCATTGGGGGAAGCAATGCTCTCAGTAGATTTAATCTTCACCTCTGGGCTTCCATATAATTTTATTTTCTTTTTAAGACACTTGATATTTGGTTTGAATGATAATTTAGGGGTAAACTTGCCTTATTTTCCTATTATATTGCAAAGTCCTTAAGGGTAGGAACTTTTCCATACACAGCTCTGAATCTTTTATGAGGCTAAATATGTCACCTGGTGTAATGTAGCTGTTCTAGGAAATTTGTCGTAAAGTGAACTGAGAAAAATACAGAGTTGACTCTTCTAAATAGAGGTTGGCAAACTCTAGCCCATGGGCCAAATCCAGTTTATCCCTTGTTTTTGTAAATAAAGTTCTATTGGAATAAAGCGGTGCTATTTTTTGGTTCACTGTATATGGTTATTTGCATACTGTAATAGCAGACCTGACTAGTTATGACAAAGATCGTATGATCCACAAAGCCAAAAATATTTTCTATCTGGCCTGTTATAAGAGTTTCCCAGCCTGTAATCTAAACCCCAGGTGAATTAATATTTGAAAACATTTTATTGATGTGTATTTTTGTTTTTGTTGAATTACTTTGTAGCCTATAAACTTTCAGTAGGCAAACGTGCTACTTACTTAAGTTTCAGTTATTGACAAATAGTCAAATCATGGGGCACCTGGGTGGCTCAGTCGGTTAAGCATCTGACTCTTGGTTTCAGCTCAGGTCATGATCTCACGGTTCGTGAGTTCAAGCCCCACATTGGGCTCCGCTCTGACAGCATGGAGCCTGCCTGGGATTCTCTCTCTCTCCCTCTCTCTCTCTCTCTCTCTCTGCCCCTCCTCTGCTCTCTCTGTCTCTCAAAATAAATAAACTGAAAAAAATTTTTTTAAAAAAATAGTCAAATCAGCCGTTGCAAGTAGATATGAGATCAGTTTACCCACTCTAATTGATTATTCCTCACCATCTTCTTGGTTTTAAACTACGCAAATGCAAAAGAATAGTTCTGCCCTTTCAAGCCACATTAGTCAAAACTTTTCTAGGTTTATGTAATAAAAGACAAACTCAAGTGAGCCCCCTTAAAAAAGAAACTTTTTTCTTAAAAAAGAAAAAGCTGAACTAAAATGGTTGGAGGAAACAGTGATGGCTCATGCACTGAGAAATTACGTGTTGAATTGGCTTCAGGAAGGGCTGGATTCAGAGGCTCAAAGGTGGTGTCAGGGCTCTCTCGCCAACTATTAGTGCAGCTAGATTTTGTTCGTAGATGCTTTCTTTCTATTTTGCCACTGATGGTCCAGTTCCTCTCATATGAAAGAAAGTTGCCGCTGGCAACATTATAGTTTCGGACTAGTTCTATATGGCTTTTTGTCCAAATGCAAGGGAACCTTGTCTCTCCTGATTTCTGCATTAAATCTGTAAAAGGGCTCTACCTGTGCAAGTCACGTGTCAACCACTGTGGCCCAGTAGATGAGATACCTTAGGATTGATCGTCCCTGGGTCACGGGCTCAACTCTATGTGCCCTGGGCTCTATAATTGATAGTCCCACAAAAACAGGGCAATTTGGATAAAAACCCCACGTTGTGCCCCAATGGAAAAATACCTACTTTATAGATAAAAATAATGGTGTCTGTCTCTTATAGAAATATAGTATCAGAATTTTAGTGGATGAGGCTAGATTTTTCCAAACAACAACCAAATATAGGAAAGATGATTTTACTCTTCCTTTCCTGTCTCCATCATCTTTCCTCCCCCTCTTCCTCCTCCTCCTCCTCTGCATCTTCATCATCATCCTCATCATCACCATCATCATTTTTTTATGCTATTTAACATGTAGCTCCATAAAACTTCATAATGCCTGTATAGCTGCTTTGGAAGCAGATTCAATGTGCAAAACTCTACCCATGCTCTTACTTGCATCAAAACGTGTATCTTTTGCTCTTGGATTCTATTTGTTCCCTTCTCTTGTTGGTTCTGGGTTTAATGAGATTGCGTTGCTCAAGCTGGGATTTACTTACCTGTGAAGTTGACCAGGAAATGTAAAATTTCATCCACTGAGTGGTTAAGATGCAAGTATTTTCACAGTGAGATAAAGGAGTGAAACGAACAGAAGAAATGTCAGAGTGCGGAAGGATGGGACTTATTTCTCTGCGGGGATCAGGGTCAGTAGAGTCTCTTGTATCTCCTCACACACCCCCATCACACTTCTATCCCAGAGCATCTAAACTTTTAGATATTTAAAAGTGGTCTCAGAGGATCTCTGAACTCTTTGAATGAGCCATTTAGAAATCTTAGTATAGGTTACGTTCTCCCTACTTGTCTTGTAGTTTGAAGACGCTATGATTTGGATCTAAAATAATTACTGCTATTCTTTTTTTTTTTTTAATTTTTTTTCAACGTTTATTTATTTTTGCGACAGAGAGAGACAGAGCATGAACGGGGGAGGGGCAGAGAGAGAGGGAGACACAGAATCGGAAACAGGCTCCAGGCTCTGAGCCATCAGCCCAGAGCCCGACGCGGGGCTCGAACTCCCGGACCGCGAGATCGTGACCTGGCTGAAGTCGGACGCTTAACCGACTGCGCCACCCAGGCACCCCAATTACTGCTATTCAGTGTCATCCACACATAATTAGCCTCAAATTATTGTGAATTAACATGGTTTGCCCTGTTCATGAAGTGATTCTATTACTATTTTTTTTTTTTTCCTCACACATATTTAAAATGAAAACACTTTGGAGCTTCTGTCCGGTTAGGTGAAGTTCTTTCTAGAATGTCAGTTCACAATAAAGGAAAATAGCAGGGTGGCTTCTTAACCATATAGACTGAGTTACAGGGCATGGCCCAAATGATTTCTAGACCCTGTTTTCTCTGTGGCGTTGCCTCTGTTAACTTTCTCCTCCTCCACGTGTATCCAAAGAAAACGCTCCAGTGGGGTGAAGATTTTAGGTCACTTTGAAAGAATCCAAACCAGAGAGATTCACATGTTTCCTTATCCTATATAACTTGGTGTAAACAGATGTTAGTAATAAAAGAATTACATAATAATTCTAAATTTGTTTCTGACAGTGAGAGGAAAAAGGAAAACATTTCAGGGCATGGATTTACCTTTTAATTCTCACTACACATACACAGAGACACTCTATGAAAATTCAAGACTTTGAAGCCAAAATGCACAAGAAATCCCACTGCTCTCTGACCGTCCCTATGGTTTTACGTTTAGCCCTCAACGCTTAATCCAACATTCAGCTCTTAGTGAGAAAATATCCAAATATATGTATGTCTGAAACTGATTCCTCCCAAGTAACCTTGGGTTTTCTTTGGCACTCTTGCTGCTGAGCCACAGATTTGAAGTTGAAAACAGGGTATTTTCCATGGAAGTTTCTCATGTATAAACTCCATCTCAGATTCTGACCAACACAATCAGAGAAATTAGTTTATTAATGAAACTCTTATCTGAGTGGGTTTTGAAAATTTTTAAAAATGCCTTTTTTTTTAATTATTCTTAAAGAGAACGGCACAATCCCTTTATTGTCATACTTGCTTAGAACTTATTTTCCACTCCTTATTATGCATGCCTCCTTTATGTCATCAATACATAATCCATTATGTGCCTCTTATCGTATTTGCTCCCACTACTGTCTCAAGATGATGTCAAAGGACATTAGCTACCAGAGACTAACTTTGCAGGAGTGAATTAATGTCAGTGTTGAAGGAGACTATAATCATATGACTAAATGGGCTTTCAGGAGGCCACACAGTATGCTGATGACAGAATCAAGAATGAAACCTAGGAATTCCGATCATTTGTCTTGTGTTCTGTCCACAAATGATACTACCTATTCTTAGTGTTTAGTAAAGTCTTGGTGAAAGCAATCCATTTACCAGAAACAGAGCATTCATGAAGGAGTTTTTAAAATAATCCATTGGAAGTTTCTTCAGCGATAATACAAAAGTTCTGAAAGGAAATTATCTACAGGTATAATCATACATGCAGTGTTATTTGGTATAGCTGAGATTACTAAAACTGGGATAGTACATTAAAATTTTTTTGAAAGTTCATCTTATCTAGAAGTTAAAAGGCCCCAGTTTAAAAAGAAAACATGCCATATATGAAATCTCTGTAGTGCAGGATTAGGGCTAAGCATACAGACTGACAAGTTCAACCTGAGGTCAAATAGCTTTCCAATCAGCAATTAGCTATTTGACGTTAGACAAGTATTTATCACTTATGAATTTTCTGTTTTTATATTTGTAAAATAGGGGCATTAAGACTGACTTCTAAGCTTGTTGTAAAAATTAAGTGAAATAATGCATTGAAGACATTTAGGACAGACTTTTAGAAAGGTAGCAACAACTATATTCTGGTTTCTCTTCAGGTCGCGTAAATCTTTCGCCTTTTAGAAAGGTAGGAAACTGTCATGCAATATAGTCCCTAGATGTTCCTCAGTCCCTCACAGAAACAACAGAACAACTACATGGCCACACTAGAATCTCATAGACAGTATTTGCGATAAGATAAAGTGGTAGTCTATCACCAAAAGCCCCAAAATACAAAGGATGAGTTCACACCAACAAAACCCAACGTATCGGCCAGTTACTGACATCCGTCCACAAGCCAAGAAAGTTTCTGGTAACCAAAATGACCAGACAGGCATCAACAAAGATTTTTTGTGTGTATGTGTATTTGTGGAACTAAGATTGCATGCTCTTTCAATGCAGACATCGTACAATTCTAAAAGAAATGATACAAGAAAGGGGAAAGCGATGGCCAAAAAAGTACTTAACTGTTTTCGGGAATCCAAGAGGTGCTGGTAATACCAGTATGATTGTTCTAAGAAAGTTGTGTTTGTAACGTGGGATAAAGCCAGTGAGTAATTGCGAGATAGCTCTGCTGTTCCCTTTGTCCTTGAGACCCAAGAACTTTGGCTTACTTTGTAGTTACTTTGTTCTAGGTAGATGTTATTCACAAATAACTCGACACCAGGCAGCCAAATTGTGGTCCCGGTAGTACTTTGAATTGATGAATATTATAACTATGGAGGTCTGGTTCGACAGAACTGATGGAGTTTTTCTGTACGATTGTTCCTTTGTTGTATTCTTTTTTCCTCCTATGTACCCATGTCTTGACCTATTAATTTTCTCAAAATCTTTCAAAACTCTCTACTCCTTCTCCTTGTTCCCTTGGAAACTTTGAGAGTGTCTACCTGTCTTGATGCTTTAAGGGCAAATTCCACACTTTTGTTCCAGAGTTGAATGCCTCTTATATTGAATATAGTCCATTTTTTTTTGCACCTGGCAGTAAGACAGGGGGTGTGACCAGCAAAAGTTTAAGGGAAGGAATAGGTGGAAGACTGGGAATGACATTCTCAAGTACTTACAGCGATTATCTGAGTTAGGAAGCAGGAGGGGGGAAAGAGGGAAGAGCTGGAAATCATTGTCTCCTTTTGTCTGAAACCCCATAGGCTACAAAACACATTGTTTTCTCTGCCTTATGCTGAGTCAAGCATATTGTCAATACTCGACAACAATAAA
This sequence comes from Herpailurus yagouaroundi, assembly GCF_014898765.1. Taxonomy (NCBI): domain Eukaryota; kingdom Metazoa; phylum Chordata; class Mammalia; order Carnivora; family Felidae; genus Herpailurus; species Herpailurus yagouaroundi. The sequence goes on along the minus strand of NW_024412414.1, from coordinate 18,512,087 downwards.
TAATTAGCCATATTGGATTTGCATACTTAATTCACCATATGTGAAAATTAAAAATGTGCCTCTGAAAATAAGGTTCTGAGAGAGAGTCTTTGATTTGTTCTGATAGCAGCTATAAATCTTAGCATTTTATGCAGAATCTTAGCTAAGTTAAATGTATACCATTTTACCCCTTCATTATATCATAAGCTCCTTTTTAATATTTTAAAATATTAAACTGAAAGTCTTATTCTATTTAGAGGCTTTATACACACATCTATCCCCCCATAGATATGGATATGGTTATACCTAGCTATTTATCTATATATAATATATAAAGCAATTATTCCCCGGTAAATTTGTACATTTCATTTTCCAATACAGTATATTCATTTTAATCACATACTTTCTAATCTTTTTGCCTCCTAGTCTCAGATTTTTGAATTCAAATTTCCTTCCCTTTGTCTGTATTTAAAAATAATAATAATCATTTTACATCTATTACAAATAACAATACCTAGTCCCTGATTGAATGCTAACATTGTAATTCATTCTCAGGGTTCGGCTGCCATTCATTCATACCTCGAGCTGTGCTCTCATTATGTATGACATCAGCAGAAACTCTCAATTCAATTGCGGTCTTTTATTTAATTAGGGACTATGTATTATTTGGTTTGTAGTATCCAGAATTAAAAATAGCCCCTTCCACTGTGTAATGGGAAAGGAAGAAAACTTTGAATATATATTCTAATTGATATTTTTAATACTCTAAAAGCAATCAAAACTTATGTTAAATATTAATTATAATATTTTTATGCTTTTGTGCACCTTGATTTATTGCTGCCCTTTTGGGTTCACTTTTAATTACATTACAGGAAAACAAAGGATATTTTTATCGGAAGAGTTATTTGGCACAGACAATACTTTCAATGGTGATGGTTATACTGAACTTTATATTAAACTTAATTTTCAAAAGCATATTTAACACAGTTTGCCAGGCTTTTTAAAAATTATTTTTCCTTCCTTTAACAACATGCCTCTCGGGTCTCTATATTAGAAATCGGGGACAAAGCTCATAAAGGAACAAAGACCCCAAATCAGGGATGGTCTTTTAAAAGAGGTACAGTTTCAAAGACTCCTAAAGATATAAATCAAAGTGCTTTTGAATACAGAGAGCATTCTAAAAGAATATTGAACTGTTTGCTTAAAATCTCACATTATTTCCTGCTTTTTAAACCCTGTTCCTTTTTGAAGGCTAGCACCAGATAGGGACAAAAGGAATATTTTCATGCAAAAATCAGGGCCAGGTACAGAGGCACAGTCAGAGTCTATTTCAAGTGGGGACAGGAATTTAATTCAAGTTATTCTCCTCTTTATTCCACATTTAACAGATTTGAAGGATTTCTCCACCTCTCTGACACTTGTGCAGACATCACTAGGTACTGTTTGTACCAGTGGCAGGCACCAGGAAATCTTGGTGTGGAATATTTAGTGCTCCTGGAATGGATTTGGAAAACAGGAGAGTGGAAACATGTCTGCTCAAGAAGGTGGGGGCTTTATGTTTCTTGAAATCACCCTTCTGGTCCCCGTTAGAAAAAAATATCTATATCGTCTTTCTAAAAAGAATCATGTTACCAACAGGTGGGCATTATCCTAGATACTATTTTTTAAAGTATATATAAAAAAAAAATCTTCCTACTTTGGGGGAAGACAGAGATTTTACTTACCTTGTTGTAGATGTCTGGTTTTTTTTTTTTATGTTTTATTTTTAAGTAGTATTTCTAGCACTTTGGCTAAATCAGTACCAATACCCAAAATAACTAACTGATCATGCTATAACAAATTTTACTTTCCAAAAGTTATGACCAAATACAAGGCTTAAGCCCCTATGATGTGTGTGTTTCATTAAGAAAGTGAAATGCTATGCCACTGAGTAGAGCAGGTATCTGTGATTTTTCATGTTTCCATAGCAACATGTAATTTTTATTGAACCGCAGAATAAATAGGCAAATAAAACATACATAAAATATTGATGGGCATTGGGTCTCTTGTCCAGGGACTTTAGTAACATATGGTCACTAGAGGCTCTTTCTAACTCTTATAGGCATTTTTCTAATTACAGCACATTCTTATTTCAATTTCTTTATTCTTCATCTAATGCATAAAGTTTGTTTTTTAATGTGGTTTCCAAACTCCACTTTGTAGTATACATACTGGAGAGAATATTGAGGCTGTAACACGCACCAAGAAATGAAGAGTGTTTTCTACGCTTCTCTAGGGGAAGTTATAAGATTTGCTTTGTCTCTCCCTTTTTTGACTAATTTTTTACAAGTTATTGACAGTGACTTATGTTCAGTGTGTCAAATACATAATACTGAAGAGAAAATAACAGATTTAAATAAAAATGATCACATTCGCGAATACGATTTATTTATTAAATAGGTTTTCCAACATTGGCAAAAAGAAAAAAGAAACTGAACCAATTAAGTTAGTCATCTGAGCTTGAGAAAAAGGAAAAAATTATAAAATGAAATTGATCTGATATCCACATATTTTATTGGAGTGATCTCTATAGTACCACGCTGTCTGTATCATTTCAGTTTCATAAACATGTATTGAGAGCAAACTTCATGCTTAGTATTGCACCATTATAAAAAATAGGTCTCTGACCTTAAGCTACAACCTTAGGAGCAAAGGTGAATTATTAAGGTTAATAGAAAGGTTGATAAAATGGGAAGAAAAAAAAATCTCTTAAAATTAGGTTTAGTGTCTGGAAAAAATAAAGCTACATCCCTACCTCATAGCTTCTAGTAAAATAAATTCCAAATTGATCAGACTAAAACTTGGAAAATGAAATTATTAACATACTAAATAAAACATAGACCTTTTAAAATATTTGTATCATCTTACTATTATATACTAAAGGGAAGGGGAAGGGAAAGGCATTTCTGTATATGACGGGAAACTCAAACCGTTTTAAAAAAATGATAAATGTTGCATTAACACAAAAAATCCACATGGCAAAGGAATGTCATAAAAATATCAAAAGAAACACTGGGAAGTGTTTTTCCCACACATATCACGAAAGAACTAATTTTTAATAAAAATAATATTCCTACATATCTATATAAAAATCTATAACATAATAGGAAAATAGACAAAAGAAAAAGAAATGCACCTGTCACTAACATGTTTGGAAAAATGCTCCTTTACAGTCCTCATAAGATAAATGCAAATTAATGAAATACATTTCACCTAGCATATTGGTAAAAAAATTAAAAAAAAACAGCTTTCTAACCAACTTGTTAGCGAGGGTGTGAGTGTAAATTGTTATAAACATTATAAGGATCAAAGTTTAATTTGTTACAATATCCTTCGAGCAAAATTTAGCATTATCTATCCCCAAAACGCAGTAATCCTAAGAATTTTATTTCTAGGACATTCTCACTTGTGGGCAAAATACACAACACTTGTAGCAGCGCTACTTGCCGAATAAACACAGTGAGAACAGCTCCACTATCCATCAGTAGAGGATACAGTAAATTCATTTCCATACACTTGTGAAATACTATGCAGCCGTTTGAAGAATGAAGCATCTCTTTCAGGATAAGTAAGGATTTCAGCTAAGAATATTATTAAAGGAAAACAGCAAGGTACAGAACAGTGTTACAGCAAACTCACATTTGTGTAAAAAATAAAAAAAAAGAAAACATAAAATACATACACAGATGCTACCGTATGCATACATTTTCCTAAAGTTACACACGAGACAATTTGTTATCCCAGAAGAGATGAATTTGTTGGGAGATGGGATAACAACTTACTTATGACTCTCTGTTCTTTTGTATATTTTTGATGTGGTGCAAACATTTCCTGTGCCTATGTAATTAATTTTTTAGTGTGTTAAGATAACACAAGGGCAAGTTCAAAAAGTATGTTTAGTGCTAGGAAATTTTTAATGAAAAAATGACCACTCTTGTCATGCCATTCAAGGAAGGTTTAGAATGAAGGGGTCGTGAGGTAGATTTGAACGTAAAATTGAGATCAAGAAGTATTACCATGAACTAAGATGGTTTAATCATATCCTTAGGATACAAGCTCATGGCCCCATCATTCAAGCAAGTAGAGATAAGGGAGCCTGGAAAGAGGCAGAGATTGTGGAAACAGAGAAAAAGAATAGAAGAAGGTACAGCAACTTTGAATTATGTCTCTTTTGCAGTGAAAGCACGATAATGAGTGTACAGGAGTTCAGAACAAATATTCAAATGATCATGTAGAAAGTACCACGTTCTTAACGATTATGTTGCAAAAGTATCCTTTTTTGCATAAAGTCTTAGATGAGGAGAAGCAGCATGACGTATTAGAAAAGGCCATGAACAGAATTCAGGAGACATTTAGTCTGGTTCTTGTTCTGCCATTAATTAGCAAAGTAACCTTGAGAAGGTCACATTGTGTCTCCAGGCCTCAATTATATTATCTGTTATATAAAAGGGGGGGGGCATGCAATAGATTCATGGTTCTACAACCATTTTTTTTTTTTTTTTTTCCTCTAAAAAAATTTTTTTTTTTTTCAAATGAAATGTGAGCACAAACCAGTGAAACAGATAAAAGCAGAGCAATTTTGTATAAAGCAGGAATGGGTGCCCCAGAGCCCTCCTGCACGGTATCTTTCTTTCCCGCCATGGCCCTCTTTAATGGAACAAAATCAAAGCCCTGGGAACCAACAAAGTTCAATTTAAAACTATTAGCTAGGGGATTCCTCAAGTCCCTTTTCATGAAAACATTTCATAATTCTAAGAGGTAATTGACTCACAGGTTTAACCATTCGTAAAATTTCTACGAAAATATTTGCAAAAACTGATGGTGCTAGTAGGAGGCTATGCAGGAAGTAATTACTTCAACAAAGATTTATTAAGCTCTTTTCTGTTGCATAATGTTGCAAGATACAGAGCTGGCTAGAGTGGAATCTCGCCCTCTCTGATTTTGATAATTTGTTGGAGTTTTTAAAACATCCATTTAGAGTTCTCTAACCTTTTTGAATATTGACATAGATGTCTTTTATTTGTTCGGGGACTTTTGTGTTGCCTTTTTCTTCTCCCGGGACTCCATTTTTATGTATGACAGTACTGTTGACCAACTCTCATATCTCTTGTGCTCTTTTTTTGTTCTTTCCACCTTTTTTCCTTGCTGTGCTCCAGTTTGAATGTCTTTTTTGACCCGTCATCAGTTTCCCAATCCTGTCCTTTACTGATTTCCTAAATTCACATACTGTATTTTTAGTGCTGAACTGTCCATTTTAATTATTTTTATAGACGCATGTATTTTGAAGCTGTCCTCTATTTTGTTAATCCTTTTTTCTCTTTCTGTAAGCACATTAATCATAGTTATTTTAAAGATCTGATTGGCTAATTTCAGCATCTGGCTTTATCTGTGGGTTTGTTTCTATGGTCTGTTTTTGCTCTTGGTTGTTGATTTATGGCCATTCCACATCTTACGTATAATCATTTTTGACTGAATGTAAGACACTGTGTTTAAAAACTGTACAGACTTCAAATGTTAACTTCTGCAAAAGAAGTCTATTCTTTCTTCTCCTGAGGCAAATACTGGGAGGGGCTGATTGGCCAAATGAAATCAGCAATCAGGCTGGCTGGGGTGTAGCTTTTGCAAACCCAGTCTATCTCTGTGGAAGATTCAATTCTGCCCTAGAAAAATTTTCAACTTAGCTCTCTGACCTTTTATGTTGGGCAGTTTCAGAATATAGTAAATGTATTAAGGCCATGTGTTGGAGGCCCCTAAGCTTCCAACCTTATCTGTCAGTCACACACAAATATCAAAAAATCATACATTTTCTTGTCTCTCCAGAGTACCTTTCTGGAATATTGGCTTCAGCTGCATCTAGAATCAGTAAGTGTGCCCGTGCAATATCAGTTGTAAATCTTTGGCGCTAATCCGTCCCTCCTGTGAGGATTCTTATCAGGCCTTTTCCACCAGAAGGTCTTTGTTCCTTAAGTCTTCAGGATTATGGAATTTCTCATTCTCCCTTTCATAACCATTTGGTTCATTTCTTTAGCCTTTCACGCAGTGTGAGATTAATCAATTCATGTAGCAATGGGCTCCTTGAATGGGCTAGTTCCTGTCTCTCCTATCTTGCTGTCTGCCTGATGTTTGTTGCTTTCTGATGCCTGTAAAGATACCATGGTTGCAATTTACCCAGCTTTGTCTAATTGTCATTGGGACTATTCTGTTGCTACCAAATGCTATTCAGAAGCAGAAGCTCACATTGGAAATTTTTAGGAATCTTAAAATCTAAACACTGTGAGGCAAATTTTTAAAATTTAATACATGTCATACTGTTCATGTTATTTTATCTGAACTGCTGTTTCTAGGTTTTCCTCTAAGTGGTTTGTAGGGGTGACTGGGTGGCTCAGTCGGTTGAGCATCTGACTTTGGCTCAGGTCATGATCTCACTGTCTGTGAGTTCAAGTCCCATATCAGGCTCTGTGCTGACAGCTCAGAGCCTGGAGCCTGCTTCGGATTCTGTGTCTCGCCCTTTCTCTGCTCCTCTCCCACTCGTTCTCTGTATCTCTCTCAAAAATAAGTCAACATTAAAGAAAATTTCAAATGGTTTGTAAAAGTATAGGACGATCTCTGGGTACATAATTTAAGATGTCATTAATAAATATGCTAAAAACTCAGGTTTGTATACACACAATATTCTCTATTAAATTTAGTCAGGAAAGGCAGAATTCTCTAAAACACACTACACCTTATTTTTCTAAAGAATGATATAGGAAAAGGTTAAGTAAAATGTTAAATTAGATACTAATTTTCTAGTGCATAGAAACAATCGGGCAATAATTATAAGTAGCACCTTGAGGGAAAATAAACACATTTTCTATTGGTATATGTATAGAATATAGTAAGTATAATCTTATATCACGCTTTGAAATTGTAAGCCACTGGTGTTACTATCATTTTTTTCAACTCCCAGAATATATCAACATTCATTTTAAATGATTTCTTCAATTAACTCCAGGATATCCATCATGCTAAAATTTTTAGAAAGCCTGGAGGGCTTAAGAAATTGTGTGTATGTGTGTGTAAGAGTGTACTTAAGAAATGAATTTGGTTTGCATACCTTGGATTACTGGGGATTTATTTTATTCTTTCTTTTGTTCTCGATTTTCTTATATTTTAATCAGAGTCGTATTTGTAAAGCAATTTAAAACTAGATTAAAATTTAACCTGCAAAAGGGTTGCTTGAGAAACGAATTAATTCTCTTTGCCATTCTATTTTGCTCTTGCCCCTCTACCTCAAGGGCCTGAAACAAGTCAAAGGACCCCTTGCAGGCATTTTCTCTCATACATCACTCACTACACCAGTGTATCCCTTTCTCTCTTCTCTCAGACAGCGCTCACTAAACCAGGGTATCCCCAAGCCTCATTGCTGCATTAGAGCGATCTATGCTAGATTATTACGAACTATCAGATCCTTGGGTTCTGCCTCAGACAGGAATCATTAAGGATAGTCCTCAAATTTGTGCATTTTATTTGCATTTCAGTATGTACTATGGCTGAACACGATTACCCAGTAAGCATTCCATAAGAATCGCATAGCACAGCATAATCACTGACTCCCTAATTATTCAACTGAAGACTCATTACCCTGCTTTCCATTATAATGCCCATAGCAGCTTCCTCTGTCAGTACTGGTGAGGAACCTACCTCATTTGCCTCCTCCTACGTGTTCTTCTCTGGAAGCTTTCTTAACAGCTACTCATGTCCTATTAAGGAGCTCTCACCAGAACCCTTTCCACTTCTTACCCTCTTTATTCCATATTCCAAAGCATTCAGCAGTGTCAGTGTAGAGGTCTTCAACTCTGAATTTCTCCTCTTGGAATAAAACCTGGAGGGAAATGCATTACCTGAAATTGGACTTGTCATTTACCAACAGAAAACACAGTGGGTTGTCATACTCATGATATGTGGTCACTGTGGTCAGAGTAAGTTTTTTTTTTTTTTTCCTCAAGTCTCACCAAGCAAGAAAACTCAAGACACAGCCTGAAAAGTCCCTAGTGAATCTGTTTAATCCCTACCATTCTTTCAACTCTGGATAATCATAGGCAAGTGATGAGCATGGGAGAGAGGAATAAAACTAAACTTCTATGCCTGCCATCCAGAGCAATAATTAAGAACAAGGGATTTATAGTCAGGCTGCCTAGATTCGTATTCTCACTTCATGACCTTAGCCATGTCACTTAATTCCACCAACCCACCTTATCTGATTTATAAAATAAAGGGAAATATTAGTCTCTGATCCTTCCAAATGTCTTTGGAAACTGCTTTACTGAGATATTACACATTCAGAAAAGTCACAGATCATAAGTACAGAGTTCAACATACTTTTTACAATGCAAATCCACTTATGTACCCTAATTTCAGATGAAGAAACAAAATCATATCAGTCTTACCTACCTCATTTTGGTCAATATCATTTTACAATTTTTCATCAATAGTAGCTCACGAAGGTTCACCGGTGTCATAACTTCTGGCCTCATTGATCAGTGTTACCTCTTTTTCCTTTACATGTCTAAAATCACACAATATAGATTCCTCTGAGTCTGACTTCTTTGGAAAGATCATACTTATTGTTGCATGTAGCTATAGTTTGTTCATTGTTGCATTGTTCCCTTTTGTGAATATACCACAGTTTATTATGTGTTCTATTGTTAATAGCTCTTTTTTCACTTTAGAGTTTGGACTATTTTGTTTATTTTGCCACAGATATTCTTATACATGTCTTCAGTAAATACATGTGCACATTTCCATTGGGTCTACACTTAGGAATGGAACTGCTGGATTGTAGAGTATGTGTATATTCAACTTGATTGGATTGGGCAAACAGCATTCTAATGTGGTTATCCCAGTTTACTTTGTCACAGTGCATGAGTGTTCTGCTTTTTCCACATTACCACCAAGAGTAGCCATTAGTGTCTCTCTCATTTTAGCCATTCTGACAGGTTGAGGTATTGTCTTCTGGTTTTCCTATTCTTTTCGCCAATGACTAATGCAGTAGAGTGCCTTTCACCTGGTCTCATGTGGCTGTTGCAAGAATTGCAAGATATAATGCACATAAAGCTCTGTGCACAATGCCTGGCACATAGCAAGTACTCAATAAAGCCAGGCCTTCTTCTTATCATACCTTTGCCTATTTGATTGCAATGAAGGATCATGGTGTGATCTCAGTGTTGCACATCCCTACCATCATTGTTTTCTTCTTTGTGTTGCTACCACAAAAATAACCACAGATAACTAAACAAATCACAAAAGAATATGTTTGTCAAACAAGAAAAAAATAGTTTTATGGCTCTGTTCCTTTTTTTTTTTTTTTACTGGTCTAAGAAACCAAAGTTTATTTTATTGAGCACCACGGAATTAACACAAATGAAATGTAACCTCATTAATCACCATTTATTGATTTACACCTCGCTAATGCAATCATTTAAGAAAGTAGCTGTTAGGTAATGGTGTCTCATTATAGTTCTTGTGTAATTTCCAGATAGGAATTATTATCAAGCATGTCAAGTGGGAATCCTGTGTACTGGGTGTGTGAGAATCTGAGTACTCAAACAGTTGTAGAAAACACCACCAGCAACTTATCCAACTAGCCAATAATGAACAATGGAGTTTTCCTTTGCCACTCTTTAAAGGGAGTTTACCTTCTTGGCTTTTATCATTCTGTCTTGCATTAAAGAGGATGTAGCAGCCATTTCTGTCCATATTCTACTTCTCTGACTATAGTTTGAAGAGAAAACAGAACATGAATTGTGGGCAGTAAAGGAAGTAGAGAGTTCTGAAGACAGACGGCACAACTCTGCAAGTGTAATGGCGTCCGTTCAGGAATTTAGAGCTAGGAATGACATGGCAGGGGCCTCACAATGGCCTTAAATTTTGAGCTGTCTAAACAATGCCAGCAGGCAGGCATCAATCAGTGCCATCCAGCATATGGGCAAGAATATTTATCCCGACAAAGTCGCTTTTATTTTTTGAGTTATTGAATGATTTGTTGTTTCTTTTGCATGAATCCTGAGTAGGGAAGCTCTACAGACACATTCTGATACATATATTTAAAATGTAAGTTGATAAATAAACCCAGTGCTATGTATACGGCACAAACACTGTACAAATTCTAATTTAACTTCTGAGATTATTATGAGTTTGCCTATTATTATGAGATTATTATGAGATTATGAGATTGCCTGTTATTATGAGTTAGGAATGTATTGCCTAGCACATATACCTTGAGTTATGCAATAAAGAAATGATATGAACCACTTGATTAAGAACTGACTATACAATCAAAACTTGAGTCAAATTACACACACACACACACACACACACACACACACACACACACACACAAAGTTTAAATCAAAGCAAGGTATGGAAAGTGTTACCATAATCAAACCTCCCTGAGCCTGTATGGAGCTTGATTATATGGTTTAGAGCAGTGCTTTGTAACCGGATGGTTTGACCCTTCAGGGGACATTTGGAGATATCTGAAGATATTGTTGGTGGTCACAAGTGGGGGAAGAGGCACTACTCCCATCTAGCAGGTAGAGGCCAGGGATGCTGCTCAACATCCTGAAATCCACAGGACAGCCCCACAACAAAGAACGGTCTAGCCCAAAATGTTACCAGCGCTGATGTTGAAGAAGACTGAATTATAGCATTAAGCCTTATCCCCAGGGCCCAGAACAGGGCCCACCACATAGCAGGGTATCAACAAAGATGTATGTATTCAAGAGCAAGTATTGCTATGAAGTTACTAATCTATTCAACAGGAAATTTTGTTAAAAAAAAAAAAATACCAATAATCAAACGAGTGAATTGTGTGGTGTGTGAGGTATAGACCAGTAAAGTTACTTGAAAACAGTCACCATTTTTCTTTTTATGAATATACTTGCAGTTTTTTTCACATTTTCCTATAAAGTGTTCTTCCTTTTTAACTTGAGTGAGTGGAAAACAGGTTAGTGTTTTGATTGAGGGCAATGGCTTCAAAGTCAGACAGCCACGGATTGCAATCTGCAGTGACTCTCTGTTTCTTGCCCTGTAAATTAGGATAAGAGTAAATAAATCGGGGGTAAATTATCTAAAATTGTACTCATTTAATAATTATTGTGGTTGCAATCTCTTAGCATGGAGTAGTATCATGTGGATTCAGCTGGTTATATATTATCCTTTGGTAGTATTGGCTGAGGGGAAGGGTTAATTCCTATTCGCTGAGGGAATTACCGGGTTCTAGACTCTTGCTCTACGGCAGTATTATTAGGTCCCCTAACAAGTCATTTTGTAATAGAAGTTACATCAACAATATCAACCTCTTCATCGTAGAGAATTTCCTTATGCCAGACACTCTACTAAATGCTTCACAGATATTTCACTCTCTAATCTTCCTACCACATGATGAGGTTTGGGGTTACAAAGGCTCAAGGATATCTGGCCACACAGGTGGTAAATCCCAGGTCTGGGATTCAATGACATAGATATGTGTCTAATGTTAAGCCAAAACTCAGTGCAAATGACTTTGTGCAGTCAGGAGACAACTTGTTGAAAGATGTAAGAAATTTACATCCTTAGGAGAGAAAGGAGGTCTCCCCACAAAGGCTCAAATATTTTGCAGTGTACAAGTTGTTTAATGAAGTGTTGATTTGATTACAATAGTGTATCACTGGGATCAATTTTTATGACCATCATTAGGGGATCAGATGAAAACATTAAACCATTGCTGTTAGTGAAACCATTGCAGTTAACGAAACATCTCTATCCTTAGATATCACACTTGTTAGGAAGATGAGAACAGGCTAAGGAATGAGGTATGCATATATTCACATGTGTGTGTATCTACTGGACAGAGTCGCAACTGTACCCATCATTGGAAATAGTACCTATAATGGAGAAAGAGAAAGAGATTATACAGTAGAACGACAGTCAACGGGACTTTCTTTTCTTTCTGTCTCTTTCTCTCAAATGAGCATATGTGATATTTACAAAGGCTAAAAATCTCTCATTGAGCACACATTTATTGTGTGCCTACTCCGGCCAGGTGCGCTCTTTTACACTTTGGAGTCTTATCCTCGCTCTCTAATTTGAAGTATTATGTGAGTTTGTTACATGGGTATCCAAGCCACAATCGGGAAGTGAGCTAGTAGGAGCCTAGACTAAGGTAGTCACGCTGGGAATGCACGGGACAGCGAGGGTGAAGTTCATATACTCCACCTGTTCTGGACTCTAGTGTAGGAGTCTCTCCATAAGCCACTCCCTGGCAGCATTGGTGGTTTGGAGGGCAACATTCAGTCCCTGCGCACCTTTCATAGGAGGAAGCGCCATTCCTGAAAACAGCGAAGACTGAGGAATTTTTTTTTTCAACGTTTTTTTTTTTGTTTTTTTTGTTTTTTTTGTTTTTTTTTTTTGGGACAGAGAGAGACAGAGCATGAACGGGGGAGGGGCAGAGAGAGAGGGAGACACAGAATCGGAAACAGGCTCCAGGCTCCGAGCCATCAGCCCAGAGCCCGACGCGGGGCTCGAACTCCCGGACCGCGAGATCGTGACCTGGCTGAAGTCGGACGCTTAACCGACTGCGCCACCCAGGCGCCCCAAGACTGAGGAATTTTTAAAAAGTCTCTTCAGACCATTCTTCCTGTTTGACTATAATATGACTATTTATTCATATAACACTTTGCACAGATTCTGATTTTTATGGTGCCATAAAGTAAGATTTTCAGAAACTTGGTGGTGGGTAACATAATACCATCAATGACACTATTAATTAATGAAGAATTCTACTTAGTGAGGGTGAGCATCATATTTTTCTGAAAATGAATCTTGAGAGCTTCCTTGATTATACCGTGCCTCTGCTTCCATTATCATTTAGAGATTGAGGCATGAGATGGGTCTGGTGATTATAATGATTTAGGAGGAGAAATAATATGTCAGAACTATGGGAGATTCTATAATTTCATGGTCTATAGCCTAAAAAAATACATCATACCCCCAGATCCGGGTATGTTGTATTTTAACATTGGCTGTTGTGGTACCTTGCACAATATACCTGATTGCAAATTTATACTGAACTCCCCTGACACCAACGGCATACATATTGTGGTTACTAATGAAGAAAAGAAAAAGTAATATACTTTTATTAGAAATTTCTTTAGGGTCTACGCCATAATGGCACATATGACGGGGGGAAGAAATTATTCATTAAGTATTTCCCAGGAATTATTCATAATTTAATGATATGACAGACCCTAGACCTTGTGGATGCTTCAGCTGGTGCTAAGAGGAACTTCCCAGCTTCCATAAGGCAGCTAGCCATACGTCGCACATTTTACCTGTGATCTGAAACCTGCAATAAACCTATTTTTGCTTTCTGGAGCAATGACAGGTTCCACCCATTTGTCTTTAAGATTTGGGGCCATCGCTTTCTTTAGAAGCAAGAATTTTTACAGATACCCAAATCTGTTCCTCAGATTGTGTGGGTCACCTAAACAATTGGGGTTTTGGTGCCTGACACCTTAACCTTTAAAATGAAAAGGGACAGAACTCAGATGCATAGAGGAAATTGGCGTTGTTGAGCAGTCCACCAAGAAGGCAACTGGATTTTCAGTTTCTACCTGCATATTTTTATCCTTTTTAACGAATAGAACAATTCTAAGAAATGTAAGTACCAGACTATTTTCTTCAGCCATCAGTGTCAAAGAAATGGTACTAAATGAATTTTCTTCTCAAGATTTTTACTTTTAATTGTTGAAATCACATTTCACTGAATTTAAGATTTATTGATTGCATAATGCACCACTCTTTTGTGTGCTATTATAAGAGTGATCTCAATTTTGAGAAATGTAGAAAAAAACGGATCTTAAAATCAATGAAATTTGATAATCCCAAGCGATACATGTTGGGGGAGAAAGAAGCACACACACATCTACGTAGCTATTATTCGCCGCCAAACTTTTGTAGATAATTTGTTCTCCATCTCCCATAGTTGCAAAAGCAGGTTTTTACAAGATGGAACGATTCGATATATCTTGAATTGCGTCTGACTTTCTTCATTCAGCAGTACATTATGGACACTCTCCCATCCCAGTTACCTTTTTTTTTTTTTTTTTTTTTAATGGTTAAAATGTCATTCAGAAATGTCTTTTCTATCTTTAAGTCAGAAGTTACAAACTGTGGCCCACAACTTACTGTTTTAAATATCAAGAAATTTCATATACATTCCTCTTTTCCAGCTTCCTTACAAATCAGATCAGGGTGATGTTTTCACATAGTGACAGTTTCCAGCCAAGTAGTGATCGGCCCTCACTTGAAGGACGCACACTTCTCCTGGTGTGCCATCGTTTCCATAGTCTTCTATTCTCATACGTACTGCCTGTGTCTCCTCCTTACTTCCCTACCTGGTCCCTACTGCGCTTTGGGTTTGCAACCCCTATTTTGAACATTTGGAATAAAACACACTACAATACAACACACTAATAAAGGCCTTTTTGTGGCATTCCAAGTTCATTTAGAAAATTACTAAATTTCTCAGCGTCCACCACCTTTATCGCCTAGTGTTTACTCGTGCCAACGTTAGATATCTTATGCAAATTCTTTTCAATTCTCCCACCTCCTTCAGGCTACCATAGGTGACTTACCAGTCACACTTGATTGGCCCCCATTATTTTTTAAAATTTTTTCCTATCATGCACATCTCATTTGATTATCATAGACCCACATACACCTTCACACTGGTCTTTGTTAGACCTCATTTTAATGGTCTGCCGTTGTCCACCCAAAATGTAAACATGTCCTTTGTACCGTTAGTCATTCCTGCTTTGTCTCTGGAGTTTGAACTCATGCCTTTAGTCGTTCCCCCAAACTTGGAAGCTAAACCTACTATTTTATCTCTACCATTTCCTTGTTTGGCAAAGAACATTGTGGAAATGTTTCTGTTAGCCTCAAGAGTAGGAAGAGATCGAGTGTTCCATTTGCTGATTTTGTACATTTTCCAGTGTTAGGATTTGTATAGAGCAGATATTGATTAATAACACTAAGCATAAAGTTGTAATGCTTCTTAATAGACTTCCAATAATTGTGTTACCATTTAAACTGATTCCTCAGAAAGATTCCTAGTATGACCAATGTACCACTCCTTCTCAAATGTGTGTGTTCTGCAAAATAGACAATAAAACCGTTTAAATATAATTCCCGTATTTCTGGAAGACATACAGACACATTTCAATCTTGCGTCAAGCCTGTAATTAAAAAGTAAAATACACAGTGCTGAATTTAGTGTAATTGTTTGACTTTCAAACAGTGCACAGCCAGTGAATCCCAGGAAGCAATTTTCCCCAAGTACTAGTTTACATATGTCACAACTAGATAAAAGGCCCTTTCTGTGCCACTTCCCTCCCTCTCCCTCTCTGTCTCTCTCTCTCTCTTTCCCCTGTGCCTGCAATGTCACATCACTTGTAGTAGCCAGAACTGTTGTCCCCGGGGAATGATAGGGTAGCACAGAAATGGACAACTTACGCTAAAGGGATTGAACTATAATGGTGTTATCTCTTAAAAACACCCATGTCTCTTAGGTAGACCTCTTCCCATAGGGAGGCACAAAAGCAGAGAACTTCGCAGGAATCTTGCTGTTAGATGGTGTCCTCTACAATATAAATTAGATGCAAAGATGTATAAATGAGGAACGCTGCCAGACTGACTTTTAAAGAAGTATGGCATTTTTGAAGACTTCCATGAAAGCAAGATTCTTGGGACTGTCAGAAAGCTCAATACCAGCATAAAAATGCTGTATGCTCTCTGAGAGTGTTGAGTAATGGACATTCGTATGGAAGCCTGTTGGATGCATCTACATTTCAAAAAGTCCCTAAACTACCATTGCTTTTCTTAAGTAAGTCCTAAGTTTAAGACAGGAGCAATATTGTTTGACCCTGATTGCATGACGTGTCCCTGATGACAATTTCTAGATTTCTGATTGCAAAAAAAAAATGCATGTTTAATATAGAAAATCTAATAAAAATAAAGGAATAGAAAATGAAACTGCCATCACGCCAACATCCAGGGGCAATCCATGTTAATATTTTTACATGCGTTAGTTCTAGGGGAGGTGGGTTTTTTTGTTGATACATTTAAAATGTTTGAAATTATGCCTCATGTAAATATTATATTCTGCTCTTTTCAGTTAATTTATAACATACAGATTCACACGCACATAATGTATAACACAGCCAATAATATGTATCAGACCTATTTTCCCTAGCTTGTTGAAAATTTCTGAAAGCATAATTTAAGGGCGTCATTGTGTGGATATCCATTGTGTCAACATAATAAAATTTGCTGAACCATTCTCCTGGTCTTGGTCATTTAGTTTGTTTTCATTTTTTGCTATTATCAATAACCACATTGTCAAGCATTTGTAGTGATTCTGGGTAAATGGAGTCAGTGGGTGAAACGTATGAAATGTTTAAGACTCCATAGGCATATTGCCAAATTGTTTAACAAAAGTATTATTACCATCTTACCTGCATTGAATAACTCCTATTTTCACCTTAGTCTCTTTGGTACTGCTGTAACCTTATTTTCTAAACATTTCTTGTAATAAGTAAAAATGGTGTCTCTTTGTTGTTGGAAAATACATTTCTTTTATTCCCCATGAGGTTGAATATTTTTCCACGTAAGCATTTGCTTTTGTGAGACTTGCTGAAGTGCTACAGGCAAGGGTAGCTTTACACAGAGAATGTTGTCTATGTCCCTTTGAACATCAGCCTTATTTTTAAAAACACTTTTCAATTTATCAAGTGCTGTCACATACCTAATTACCTCATTTGAGTCTCACAACAACCTTCTGAGGTGGGAAAGTAGTAGTCTCTATTGAAAACTGAGACAAGTGAGACTCAGAAAAAAATCAGTAACTAGCTAGGGTTAACCCAGTTAGCAAGCCAAAGATGTTTTTGTTTTGTTCAGGTGTTTGCTATCAGATCAGAGGGTTTCAGTCAAAACAACAGTTTGTACAAAGTAAGGTCCAGTGAATGTAAAATGCAAAAAAGTAAAGATTACTGTTTAATGCCCTTCACTTCCAAAAACAGAAGAAAGGGCACCTGGGTGGCTCAGTCGGTTAAGCGGCCGACTTCGGCTCAGGTCATGATCTCGCGGTCCGTGAGTTCGAGCCCCGCGTCGGGCTCTGTGCTGACAGCTCAGAGCCTGGAGCCTGTTTCGGATTCTGTGTCTCCCTCTCTCTGACCCTCCCCCATTCATGCTCTGTCTCTCTCTGTCTCAAAAATAAATAAACGTTAAAAAAATTTTTTTTTTCAAAAACAGAAGTGGGGCGCCTGGGTGGCTCAGTCGGTTGAGCGTCTGACTTCGGCTCAGGTCATGATCTCGCGGTCTGTGAGTTCGAGCCCCGCATCAGGCTCTGTGCTCACAGCTCAGAGCCTGGAGCCTGCTTCACATTCTGTGTTTCCCTCTCTCTCTGCTCCTCCCCTGCTCATGCTTAGTCTCTCTCTGTCTCTCAATAATAAATAAACGTTTAGAAAAAAAAATTTTTTTTAAAAACAGAAGAAAAAAAAGAAAGGAAAAATAAAGCTGACATCAATTTTTTTTTATGGTGTCAAGACACTCCAGTTTAGAACCAGAATAAATGCTTAGCAAAAGGAAAAAAAAAAAAAAGATTAGCTGGATGGCTGTTTTTTTCTGACTACTGACTATTGCCTCAGAAAGTTTTAATCTTAAGCGTTTGTGGGCTTCAACATAAGGTGACAAAAAGAAATATTTGGAAGTTGTACAGAAGACTGGTCATATTTTTGAGGCAATGATATTCAAGAACCCACAAGCCATGCAAATAGAGTTGAGTGTACATTCAGAGTAAAGCTTTTATTTCTTCTTCATTATTGTACAAAGGTGTTTGCTAATTGCAAAAAAGTAATTCCTCTACGTTGCTCTTGCAAGGGGGGTGGGGGGAGCCATAAAAATGTCTGTACTGGGAAACTACTGGATTCTGATTCTGTATGCTTATAAGAAAATTCGGATTTGAAACTCTTTTGTCGATCTTTCCACTAAAGGAAAACAACATAATTTCTTAAGAAGAATTCTGAGATTTTATTTTTTTAATGTTTACTTTTGAGAGAGAGAGCAAGAGAGAGAGGGAGAGAGAACATGAGCAGGGGAGGGACAGAGAGGGGCCCAGAGGATCTGAAGCAGGCTCTGTACTGACAGCACAGAGCCCAATGCGGGGCTAGAACCCACGAACTGTGAGAGATCATGACCTGAGCCAAGGTTGGAAGCTGAGCCACCCAGGTGCCCCTCTGAGATTTTATTTTTCATTAATTCCGTCGATTTTTATTGGTTACCAAATGTATTTAAGCACATTATAATTTGTACATCAATGGCAGCTTGGTGAAATGTGGCCGCATATAAGCCATGTGGTATCTACATGGAATTTAGGCATTCTCTGTGCTGTCATTAGGCACCATGCACCTTGAGATGGAGCAGTTGTGTCTGTTAGCATTCTGGGTTGCAAGCACCAGAAACTGATGCTAGTCATCTCAAGCAAAAATAGAATTTATTGGCAGACTCTAAAGGGCTTTCAAAATTGAAGAAAGCCTGGAGGACAGTTCTTGGAATGCAGGCAACAATCTGTAACCCTCTCAGTGGCCCCTACAGCAAGAATTGCAGAAAATATTGGCACCAAAGTACAAATTTGACCTGTATGACACCCTTCGTAAGGATGACCCCCATCATCCCACATCCCACATGACTAGTCCAGCATTCAAAGTTCAGAAGCCAAACTTCTCATGAGGGGAGCATTTTGGATGCCTGTTCCCTAGCAGTAGGAGAGAGACCCATTCCAATTTTGTGGTCAGCAGGAGCCATTAATGTCTAAAACCGTATGTCATTTGGGATTCCCCAAATGGGGATCTTGGCACATGTGAAGGTGTGATTCCGCATCAAAAATTGAGAAATTAACGAGGGGTCGACAGAGCTATGAATGTTGAGACTAGCTGCCCCCCAAGCCCTCTTACTCCTCTTGGCCACCAGGGAGTGGGCAGCTGATTATATATCTTACAGGCTGTCAGTGGAAGATTCTTCTTTAGGGAGTCTCCATAGCCTGAAAGCAAAACCCTAAGAACACAGACACTGGGTTTTCCCATTGAACCAGCCTACCTATGTTACCTTACACCGAGATGCATTGTCAGTAGGTGACTGTTCCTGGGCATAGAGATTTCTATCAGCTTTTTAGTCTCTCACTCTTAAAGTATGAGCAGACAGGCAAAGACTGCCAGGGATCTTAGGAAAGCCTCCAACATGAAGGGCATAGCCTTAACATACAAATGGAAAAAGCAAATTGTTGGGAGCAGGAATATAAAAACTTAAAAAAAAATCTATCGTTGGTATCCTCAGAGATAAAGGTAATATTAAGCCCATAAAACAAGAAGAAAAAAATTAGAGAACAAAAATAAAGGTCTTAGGCATTAAAATTAACGGAAAAGAGATAAAAAAAAAATCTCAGTAGAAGGACTGGGTTATAAAGTTGAAAAAAAATCCCTCTGAAATTGAGAAAATCCATCTGAAATTGGCGCAAAAAGTCACAGAGCTAGAAAGCAGGAGGGAGAGGATAAGACAGAGGATCCTTCCAGGAAATTCAACACCCAAATGCCTTTCACAGAAGTAGAGGATGTGAGATTCCAAATCGAAAAGCCTCGTAAGTGTTCAACACAATGAACGAGATAGAACCACATCAAAATACATCATCACAAAATCTCAGAACCCTGGAGACAAGATGGATCTGAACTTCCAGAAATGTAAAAAAAAAAAAAAA